>NC_082671.1:58436666-58741481 GCF_025265405.1 Mesoplodon densirostris
TCCTTATCTGGTATTGCCTTCAGAGTTCATGTACAAGTGCAGAAAGAAAATTGGTCTCATTGATTGATAGTGATAAATTGCTATTAGCCTAAAGCAATACCAGTCCAGCTTGATGAACCACCTTATCCATAGACTTTGTTTCAACTAGATTCAGGCTTTCTCAAAACAAACTCATCCTCCAAGAAGTCTATTTTAAGATATGATAAATGCTCTGATACCAATGATAAAAAGAGAAGCTATTAAAATATTATAAATAACAACAAAGTTCTGTAAGCACAGGTATAGTCTCAAAAGAAAACTCCCTGGGTAAAGAGAATATTTAATTGAATATATTAATTTTGTATATTTGTTTCTTAAAAGTCATATTACTCTTTAGTCATATGTCCCACAAAAAAGTAAGAAAATCTACAAAATAAATGATATTTCATTCTTCTTATATAAAATGTCACTGATCCACCATTTGTAAAAGCTTTTAGTGACTGGGATAAATGTGCTGAAAGATACAAATGTGCAAATTCTCTCCCTGGGCACCACAAAGACCAGCTTATAAATGGCTCATTAGGTTCTGGATAGGAGCATAATCTGTGGAAATGGAAAAGAACTAAGCTAACGAGCCAACACATTATAACCAAGGTGACCATATAATTTATCATCCAAACTGGAATGCATCTGAGAATATACTGGGACACAATTAATAATTATGCTGGGACTGTCCAGGCAAAACAGGACCCTTGTTATAAGCCATGGCCTTGATCATTAGTGCTAATGAGCTAAACCAACAGAGACTAACAGTGAAATCCACCATTGTGTTGTTATATTGAACAATTCAGGGTGTTTTTCAGTACAGTTCAAACCATGCTGTCTGTAGAACCCAGGTAAAATTTCTTTCTCTTGCAAGTATTAAAAACAAGTGTTCTCACTGTTAACCAATTTATTTGTGTTTTATGAACTCTATGAATTACATTTGTCTTACCAGAAGAAAACTTTGGAATCAAAAACATAATTCCTAAAATGAAAAAACCCAGTTTGTATAAACTAAAAATTGCTTAGACATTGATGAAAACCAAATTAGTGACCCTGATTATCAGATGAAAGAAACTTCTCCCAATATTGAGAAAAAAATATTTGGAAGGGAGATCATAGTGACAAGAGACGTGAAGGAACAACAAAGAAAATCAAGGGGAGCATAAAATAAGAACTCCAAAAGAAAGGAGCAGATGGAAAATATAAGAAAGATAACCCCAAGACCCCAACATTCGTCTTTATCCTTTTGATTGAATCACCACTACAGGAAGTTGGGAGAGAAAGGGCATCAGAAACATGTCCCCAGATTCTCTCAGGAATATTCTCTCAGCCTCTCAGATATCCTCTTAGTTTCTCTCAGTATCCTCAAATTATTTTTATTCCCACTTCTATGAGTTTGAAATAAAGTATAGCATAAATAATTTTAAAATTGAAAGTACTTTAATAATGTTAACAGCCATGAAAAAGACCCACAATTTTAAGATAGCTGTTCTCTTCTCAAGACTTCTGACATTTCTTAGCAGTTGTACAACATGAGAATTAATAAATTATATTTATCTACTACCTGAAGTCGGCAAAGAACCATGTTACCTTGAAATTGAGGCTCTCATTTATGATGGTTTTCCGAAGTTTTGCCAAAGCATCGGATTCCTCAGTGGCATTTACAAAGTGGTAATCCCGTATGGCAGGAAACCCTCGTTTGTTCAAGAGTTCCTTGGTGATTTTACTGATACAGGCTTTGCGCTGCTTCTCATCAGAAACATCCAAATGTGTGCCAACAAGAATTACAGGGGAAGAAGAAGCACGAGCCTACGGGGGAAAGATACAAAATACTTTTGTGTTTGTTTTAAAATCAAGACTGCTTACATTTCCACTGACATTCACTTTCTATGAAATTCACTTGAGTGGAAATGAGAAATCAAGACTTCTAAGAAGAAAATAACAACTGCCTTTCCTTCCTTAAACCTAAGAAAAAACTTACCCTTAAGAAATTTTTAAAAGTCAATTTTATGCCCCTTCTTATCCAATTATTACCACTTTTCTTTCAGGTGGCCTATGTAACAGTAATAGTATATTTTTCTTTTCCTTTTCCCGTGCCTTAAAATGGGCTATTCTCTAAGTGTGCTTTGGTCGTCCAAATAAAATAGTATTTAATAACCCCCAAATTATATCAGAGTAATACAAATTGTTTTATATTTTCTCTTCCTTACCTGTAAATTCAATCTCCTTAATTCATATTAAAGTCATTCAGTGTGGAGTCTACAATGAAAAAAGTCACTAAAGCAAATATTACTGTGACTATAGTATTTTCTCACTTTGGTTAGCTATAATAAAGTCAAAAAAAGGAAGTTAAAAAAAATTACCAAAATGACAAAACAAGCTTGATGGAGCCAAAATTTCTTGACAAATCTTTTTAAGGGTTTGCCTCACAGAAATGTCCACTGGAGCATCATTCAAAGACCATTCACTCTTACTTTGGTCTCAATTCTAAAAAGTCATATATATTTAAAACCATATATACATAAAGTAATAGCTGACAATATGACAGCAAGGGACAAATTGGAAAAATTGCAAAATTCCAAATATACTATTAATCTGGGACCATTTAAAACTGTAAGATCTAAAGGACTTCACACTAAATTGCCTCTGAGGACAGAGTTGGTGATGCACAGATTGCTTTTTTTCACTATGGTTTATTTTAAATTAGGGAAGTTCATATTACCCTTAAGAAATAATATCAGGGAATTCCCTGGTCGCCTAGTGGTTAGGATTCAGGCTTTCACTGACGTGGCCCAGGTTCAATCCCTGGTCGAGGAACTGAGATACTGCAAGCTACGTGGCACAGCCAAAAAAAAAAACAGAAGTAATATCAAAAATAGTTTAACTTATAAAATCTCAATTTTTATAGCTTAAAAGGGTTTCCAGATTCTATAACTCTCACTAATATAGAAAACACTATTTTCGTGTCACAACTTAATTACTTTTAAAATTTCCCAACTGAAAATTTTAGTGCTTCTTTCTTTTAAAAAATTATTTGAAGAGACTATTTGAAGCACCTGTTTGCCCAAAATAAATTACCTTACATACCAAAAAAACCCCAAGAATTATTTTCTATTTTCAAATGATTAGAACAGATCACCTTTATATTGAAGAGCCAAGGCTTCATGGCATCAACTTCAGCTTGCCCTTTGCTGAGGTCATAGACAGCAAGATACAGGGCTCGTTGGGTCATAAAGTGGGGGTGAGTGCTGTAGAATTCCTCACAACCTAAATAAAGATTAGAGGATTTTTTAGCCTTCCAGAAAATAGTCAAGAATTCTTCATCTTCTTCAAAAATAAAATTAAGTGATACTATCCACTATCACACAAAAAAAGAGAAAAACTATAAAAAGATGATGGTTACATGACTACACTGGCTTTTTACTAGGGACTGACAACTTTTCACAGGTGTCAGCTACTTAGCTTCAGTTGGCATGTACTGGTTCCTAACATTTCCTTCCACAGCTTCTCCATTCTGGTGGCAAGGGTAGAATTAGGAGAAATAAATGGCTTTGGAATAATTCCATAGGATCCAGCAGGTCTCTTTGCAGTATTGGAACAGAAAATCCAGTTTTTAAATCCTTGTTTTAAAAAGATGTGTGAATAAAAAATTCTAGCAAAATAAATACCTGCAAAATCCCACACATTTAGAATGAGGTCTTTCTTCCCTTTGCCTCTTATTTGGATGGGCCAGTCTTTCACATCTATGCCAACTGTGGCACCTTGCATCCTAAGATCTGATTTCTTGATTTTCATTAATTGCTGCAATAAGGTGGTTTTACCACTCCCAGTATTTCCCACAATCATAAGTTTCATTCGGTTATAGGGCACAGCCTTTTTTAACCGCTGTTGAAGAAACCTGGTATTTGAAAAACAAAAATAAAATAAACTGCTTAGCAGTGTACTTATGATATAGGTGAATTCTTATGCACTGAATTCTTTCAAATATCAAACTGTACAGTATGCAAAAGAGTGCATAGCTCATGTAACTAATAATGCATGTGTCTTTCAATGCACTATTAATGCATTTATTTTGTTAGTGATGTTGGTGTAGTTGATAATGATCGGCAGCATTATCAAATATAATGACATTCTATCACCAGAAATAATCAAAATTTCAAAATGTTTGTAATACTCATTAGAATTTTATACACAAACACACACACATAATTTCTTTAAATGACACAAATAAAACCCTAAAAATTATAAAGTCTAAATATTTTTTTTTCCCTATACGCGGGCCTCTCACTGTTGTGGCCTCTCCCGTTGCGGAGCACAGGCTCCAAACGCGCAGGCTCAGCGGCCATGGCTCACGGGCCCAGCCGCTCCGCGGCACGTGGGATCCTCCCGGACCGGGGCACGAACCCGTGTCCCCTGCATCGGCAGGCAGACTCTCAACCAGTGCGCCACCAGGGAAGCCCAAAGTATAAAATTTTACAAAGTACATAGGATAAACAATCAAGGTAGAGTATATAAGCATACTGCTATACTAAACTTTGATAGTGAGGTCGTATTTGGTACATTATACACGTGTATGTGCACATATACTCATGTATGGTATACATAATGTATATATTCATATATATCATACATGCATATACATAATGTAAATGGAAAGGGAGAACATATTGGTTAAATTATAAATTGATACATATAAATGATTATACTATCAGCAGATAATATGTTGCTGTTCCTAACAGTCTTAATGTGAAAATAATTGAAACTAACTAGAAGTGCTGCAGGTGTCTAGCAATACCACTTTTATATTAATAGTACATTTATATGTTCTCAAAAATAAAATGGATATAGAAAGATATATTTTAACTATGTTAAAATATTGCCACAGTTTAAAATTAGAAAAATAAACTAAATCATAAGTGAATCTTAGGGAATAATGACTGATTAGTTCTCGTAACTAATAGGAATCTGTCCAACATTCCTGATGATCTGAGCAAAAAGCATCATTATTTTCTTGAATTATTTGATGCTCTAGAAAACAAGATCTGGCAGATCAGATCTTGTACCTGCTGTTATTGAAATCAGTCATTTTCTCACATACAGCTTATGTTCTGTTTTCATCACCAATAAACAAGAAAATCAATGGTCCAAATGTCTATTTATTAAGAAGTCATTCTTTGTCATTCTTTAAATAAGCAAATGAGGACTACAATTTCTAAACTACTCCAGGTCTATGTTCTCTCTAAAAATGTTAAATATGTTTAAAAATATTTAGTTATATAGTAGCTTGATAATATAGCATAATACATCAAAAACCAGTTCTACTAAATTTTTAGTAAGAATTGAACAAAATTTTATATGAACATCTTTTCCAGTTTCAGGAAGGAAAGTCATGGGAAACAATTGTGTAGGGTGAGGGCTAGTCACGATTAATTAGCATAGTTGGTGAAAAGATCTTTTTTTTTTTCAAATTAAATCACACTCAGGAGAACAAAGAAACAAATCTTTGTTCATAAAAAGAGACAAAAAGCTAAATATAAATTAAGAAACTTTAAGGAAGAGATTTAGGTAACTGTAGTTCACTCGTAATGTAACAATTATCAATTGTATGCCAGACTCTGTGTTTGGTGCCAAGAATGAAATAGTAAGTAAATGTAGCCATGGTCCTTGACTTACTGGACATTATAAGCAAGTCAAGGATACATTGAGTGGTGATAACTGAGCTGAAACCTGTAAGATAAATGTAGATAGCAGTAGTTTTGTGGAAATAAAAATAAATGATTTTACAGCTAGGTAACAATAAGAGTAATGTGCTCAAACAGTAACAATAAGACTAATGTGCTCAAACAGTAATTAATGTGCTCAAACAGTTACAAAGAGTGGAATAAAGTTCATTATTAAAGATATTTGAAGTTCATAAAATATAAAACCAGAAACAGTGATATGTGGAAGTTTTGGTGGTTTCAAAAATGATCAAGTTGAGTAGGTTATCAGCTTCCTAGGCAAAATTGATGTAATTTTATATCATTTAAGTAACTATAATGCTTGAAGATATAATAGACATACGATAACTATTTGCTATATGAAATTCAGCTTGAGAAGTTATAATACTATGCTTTATTTCTTTAGATTGTATAATTGGTAACAAGAGACCAAATAGTAATAATTTCCTTTTAGAGTCCCTTTCTACTGAAAAGCATGATAAGGAGAAGCCATTCTCTCAACCTTAACTTGGCTAGGAGGAAATGAAAAACTCTGCAGTGGCACCAAACAAACCCATTTATTAAATAAAGGGCAAATGACAAATCAACGTTGGATGGTACTATACATTTTTTTCTTAAATTGTTAACTATATATCCATCAAAGTCACAAAGAAAGGATATCTGAAACAAATTTAATAAAAACAAATGAAAATAAAATTATCTAACCTTATGATGTCTTTGGCTTTACATCCTATGTGTTTAAAATCAAAATTAAGATGCAGTTCATCCAAAGGAAGATCCCATATTTTGCTTAATTTCCCCATTTCATTGGGAAAGGATCTCAGCTCCAAGTTGTAACTAACATCAAGAGATGTCAGATTTTCAAGACAGCCAATCTCAGGAGGAATCTTAATGAAATAAAAAAGGGCAAATCCTGTTGGTGGGAAGAAAGAAATGTGTGCTGCCAAAACACAAGACGCTAATAGGAAACAAGAGAGGTTCAGAGATCCCATCATCACCTTGCACAGCCTCTCAACAGAGTTCTAAAACTTTCCAAAGGCTTGTCATAGTTTTCATTATAAATGTTTGAAAACATACATATAAAGGACTTACCCCAATCTATGTCATTTATTTATAATCTTTAAAAACCCATTCTGCCTTAGTAACATATTTCATCACTTCACAACACTGAAAGTAAAGAAGTTCTTTTTATGTATCCAAAACCAATCATCTGTGGCTTCAGTCTTCTCCCTCACACTGTGTTCTTCAGTAAAACTAAGGATCTAATCATCACAGACTTATGTACAACTTACTGTTCCTAAAATACAACTAAATGTTTATACCTTAAGTGGCATAAATATTGGAATTTTTTTCTGTTCCAAATTTTTAAGCAATATTCATTACTTCTATAATAGCAAACATTAATTTGCTGCAAAAAAAGTCAGGTATTCAAAAATATTCAGAGTTATTCTGAACCTCATGGTTTCAGACACTTTACTCTTTTTGGCTTTTAGAGGCAATAGACTTGAACCTGGCAAAAAAAAAAATAGTTTTCTGGTACGAATGGATAATCAATTTCAGATTTATAACAGAGACCTGTCCATTTGGGTGAATGCAGAAATTTAAGAATGTGGAAAAGAATGTCAGCTGAAAAACACAGGCTATATATGGTCTGGAGACAACTTGAGAAATGCAGCGTGTCTGAGAATCTGTTAACAGATTAGCGATTTTGTGATAAATTGACACACTTAAAGCATTACACACATTCATAATTAAATATATATATAAATATTCAAAATAAAATAGAGCACAAAAAGTTATTTTAGGAAATTAAGCATTGTTAATATACCCATTTACCTCAGGGTAGGACTGATCTTATTCAAAAAGTAAGTAATATCAAATAACAGATTCTGAAATGATCATTTGTGATAATGCAAATTATAAAAGCATATTTTCAAACTGGTAATAATTCTAAATAAATAAAGATGACCTCTTACCTCTTTCAGTTTATTATGAGAAAGATGTAGTTTCTCTACTCTAGACCATTCACATGCTTTTTCACTCAAGTCCAAGATACTGATCTGATTATGACTAAACAAGAGTTCCCTTAAGTTCAAAGATCTCCAGTGCACAGGACCTGGTAGATATTGAATATCATTGTTGCTCATATCTAAGGATCGCAGGCTGAAACAATACAATGTCAAGATAAAAATCAAATGAGTGTTTCCAAAATACATGAAATAACATCACAAGTAATTTTCACCAGAGTGAGAATAAGGTATAACTTTAAAACTAACATTATTTATATATGAGTACATATGTGTGGTTTTTTGTGTACATAAAGGTATACACGGGCTAGAAAAAAAAAGGCATGTCTCAATAGGAACATTTTAAAAAGGACCAATAAAAACAAAATTGAGGGCCTCCCTGGTGGCGCAGTGGTTGAGAGTCCGCCTGCCGATGCAGGGGATGCGGGTTCGTGCCCCGATCTGGGAGGATCCCATATGCCGCGGAGCGGCTGGGCCCGTGAGCCATGGCCACTGGGCCTGCGCATCCGGAGCCTGTGCTCCACAACGGGAGAGGCCACAACAGTGAGAGGCCCGCATACCGCAAAAAGGAAAAAAAAAAAAAAAAAAAAAATTGAGGCCTAATTTCCGTACTTCAGAAACATAAAAATGTCAACCATAATGAAAGACCAAGTGTTTTACAAACACTTATGATGCATGAGAAATCATAATTAACAAAGGCAAAAACAGTTATTAAAATTCCTGCCTTCTATACAAGATTTACAAATATGTAGCCTCCATTTCTCTGTTCAATTTCACTCATACCTGGAGGGATTCTTCAGAGGTTGGGTCCTTAAGTTTACTATCATTTTTAGCAGCTTGCCTCAGTGTGAAAAATATCATAACATTGAGCATGATGTCTTGTATACAATAGGCCCTCAATGTAAATTTGTTGCTTTCAGGCAGGAATAGCTACCCAAAGTTTGCAGGAAATAGAAAAACACATGTCATGTGTAAATGTACATGTGTAGGAAGAATAAAGATAGTCAACAATTGTGGTATATATGACTATGTAAAAGGTTGCCTGGACTTTTACTACTGTATACTGATCCCTTTCATCCAGCATATTTGAAGTATTATGAATTAATTCTAAGCTCAAATAGTTGTACTGCCTGCTAGACCAAGATTCAGATCTGCAGAGCAACATTATTGCGCTAATTTTTAAATGATCTAGATTTTGCCCTAGTTACCTTATAAAAATGTTGAAAACAAGAAAATTAATTTTACTATATTAAAGATAAGACATGTATGTCTAACAAACAATGCAACTGAGACAAAGTTGAGAATCGTCAGGTTGTTCAAAGGCAGTGTCTCTTAGTTTTAAGACTAAGCTTGGAGACTGAAACTGGCCAACCACACACTCATTTGTGAAACAAAAGAATAAATTTTAAAAATACATATAAAACACTAAAATGTATACCTGAAGATGGTGTCTAAAGGTATAGTGTAATTAGGGACTGGGGGAAGAAAGCTTTCTTATGACATGCATCTTCTAATGAGTTTTTTTTTTTTTTTTTTTTGCGGTACGCAGGCCTCTCACTGCTGTGGCCTCTCCCGTTGCGGAGCACAGGCTCCGGACGCACAGGCTCAGCGGCCATGGCTCACGGGCCCAGCCGCTCTGCGGCATGTGGGATCTTCCCGGACCAGGGCACGAACCCATGTCCCCTGTATCGGCAGGCGGACTCTCAACCACTGCGCCACCAGGGAAGCCCTCTAATGAGCTTTTATAAATAGGTGGCTTCCAAACACATTTTCAAGATTATGTTTAAAATATAGAACCGACCACCTGTATTCTATAGATGCCTGTGGTCAGAATTAAGAGTCTGAAATCAAACCACCAGTGTTTAAGAACTATGACTTCGGGCAAGTTACTTTCTCTCTCTTATCAAATAGTGTTCTCATTATAAAGTGGAGATGATAACAGTAAGTATTCCATAGGATTATTAGGAAGATTAAAAAGATGATCCATTGTTCAGGAGTAAAATACAGTGTCTGACACATTCTAAACCTAGACTTAAATTAACTATTATTCATCTGTCTCACACCTTCCATGGCTAAATTATAACTATTATTTGCCTGTATATGTATGTATTTGTACATGTACCTTGATGGATTTTATTTATAATAAATAACACTAGTAGAATAGTTATTTAAGATTATAACACATTTGAAATCTAATTAATGCCTGGATCTGTAGTTAACAGGAAGCTTTTATTCTTAATGAAATTAACCAAAAATATCCCCAAATACTTGCAACGACATAAATTATCCAATTCTTCACCAAAAATGTCACTCAAACATAACTTAAGTATAATTTCAAAGTTAATAGTGTTTTAGCAACATAATCCCCAAAGCAAGTGAAATTTTAAAAGTTAAAGTGATAGCCAGTACAATCTCATTTGATTATAATAATGCAACAATTAATTACTCTTAAATTGTTTCTACACAACAGCACATTAAGTTAATATAAAAGTTAAAAAGTCCAAATAACAATTCACATCTTTTGTCTAATATTAAAAGTCAAACATTCATAGATTTAAAAACATTAAGTTTAGTAGGTTTAGAAATCAATTACATTTATATGTCTAAGTTAAAACTATGTTTCTGAAGGTTCTGTTCCACCTCGTGTGGTTTTTAAAATTAAAATAATAAACTTACTGTGGAAGATTTAAAATTGCTTCCGGAACACATGTAAATCTGTTTTGAGATAATTTTAGGCTTGTCATGGAAGAAGGCAAAAAAGGCATAGCAGCTAAGAGAAAATGAAAGTGAGATAATGGACATTTTAATCACTTTAACTAGATTTCCATTAGATTCTACAATAAGAGCAGCTACCAATGATCTGTCACATAATTTGATTTCCATTCTCATACTGACAATAAAATAATTCTACTTTTAAAATAAATACTATCACAAAACATTAAAACAATACACCATAATTAGAAGACTCTTTTAACCTGAAAGCCACAAAAGTGTCTAAGTATAAATTCATCTGTCCAACATCTGTACAAAGTAGAAATCATTAGAATATTCATTTCAAATTATGTGTGATATTATGGGACATACATTATAGATTAATTCAAATTACTCTGAAGTAAGTCTAACAAAACATTTTGGAATATTTTACTAATCCACAATATAATATAAAAATAAAAATTCTCTATAACACCATCTTGTAAAGAGTATTCTATGGAATAATTATGGATGTTACTTAATAAAAGTATTCTTTGATCATACGATCTTAAGAGATTAGGGACCTCTCCACAGAGATTTCTACCTTGAATTTGGTGTTATTTCGATACATGTTTTTGTAGTTTTATGATGTATGTATCCACAGGTAATACATATTACTGTTTTGCATTACATAAATATTATCATATCGTACATATCTATATTCAATTTGCTTTTTCATGTAACAATTTTTTAGATTTATTTTTCATGTTGATAAATGCATCTTATTCATTTATTTTAACTGCTACATAGCATTTCCATTGTATGAATATAGCCAATTTATTCATTCTCCTGTTGATAGACACTTACATTCTTTCCAATGTTTGGCTACTATGAAAAATGCCATAATAAATATTCCTATGCTTATGCTTACTTGCTGAATACTCAGTGCCTATGACAATGTTTAGCAAATTGTCAAAAAAAAAAACAAAAAGCAGGGCTTCCGTGGTGGCGCAGTGGTTAAGAGTCCGCCTGCCGATGCAGGGGACACGGGTTCGTGCCCCGGTCCGGGAGGATCCCACATGCCGCGGAGCGGCTAGGCCCATGAGCCATGGCCATTGAGCCTGCGCGTCCGGAGCCTGTGCTCCGCAACGGGAGAGGCCACAGCAGTGAGAAGCCCGCGTACTGAAAAAAAAAAAAAAAAAAAAGGCAAAAGGGTCTTCTGTGAACAGTGAGAGCATGCCTCTATTGTATATAACCACTAGTAGAATTCCTGAACAGTAGGGCATCTACAATCTCATTAGAAATGCCAAATTTCCCTTTAAGACAGATATGCCAATTTTGTCAGTTATTCCTAAGGTATTTTATATCTTTTGAGATTAAAAATATATACTTTACAAAAAAAAAGAGATTAGGGAAACATTATGCAAAATAAAGTGAAATATCTCAGAGCTGTCAATATTCTGGTATATTTATGAATTTCCAAAAGGAAAATACACTATGAGGTACCTCCAAGGAATAAAATTCTATGGTACATAATTTTGGAAACTGAGCAAATCATACAGACTGTTTTCTCATCTGTAAAACAGTGTAGCTAAATCAGATGAACTCTGAGATTCTTTAGAGATCTGAAAATCTGTGGTTCTATGAAAGTGGCTTGAGAAATTATTTCTGAGTATTTTCAAGGTTAAAAATATGGGTTATGTTTTATCCAGAAAATCTTCGAGGGTAAAAATGTTCCAGGACATTGCTAGAAGCTATCTTCCTGAGAAGCAGAAAGGTACATGCTATACCTCACGTATTTCCAAAAAGTATTTGTAGCAAAATAAATTAGTAGAAATGATTCTCCATTTAGGAATTAAAAGTCTTAAGGTTCAGATTCTATATGGAAGACTGATAAAATCAAAGAACTGAAACTTCATTTCACATGGGAATTTTTAATGGTTGTGGTCCCACTCAGGTATAACCTCCATAATGCGTCTTTCCAAATATAAAACCACTTCTAAAATTATTACAAAGTTGTGCAGTGCAAACAGATTTTTTTGAACAGAGGTATGTTCAAGCTTTCACAACTAATTAATTAATTCTATGCCCCTGAACATGTCACACAAAAATCTCAGTGCTTCAATTTCCACAATTAGTCAAGCAGAGATCATACCTGTCTTACCCTATAGGATTTTTGTGAGATTCAGCTGAGATAACATATTGACCATAAGCTAGCCTTAGGATCCCTCAGATGCTCTTCTTTCCAGACTTAACTTAATTAAACGTCACAGACACAGACACATTTCCCTGCCTCCACAGTCTGGATCAGATCCCCTTGAGGTACCCTCATAGCATCTTGAAACGTCTCCTCACAGCACTTAGTACGATATACAATTACATTTATTTATTTCATCATTATTCAGTGTCAGTCTTCTGAACTTAACTACACGTTCCTTAAGGACAGAGACTGGGTTGCTTTACTCACTAGTGAGTGAATCACTCTATTTCCCAGTTTCACTCTCATGGTAAGAATATGGTCAATGTCCAAAGAGGGTGGAAGGAAGGGAAAAAGAAGGAAAATAATTCTATGCAAATTAATATGGATTTTATTGTTAGTAGTTTCTCAAAGTTCTGGAAAAGTAAAATATTTTAAAGTAAGTTGTCAAACTATATTCTGCTATTAAACAGTATTAAAAATTATTTTACCAAGTCAGGTATAGAATAGGTATGTGGGTGGCAAGGTATGCACGGCCTCCATTAAGGATGATAAAATAGGGAAAGTTCCCATTTATTTCCATAGAAGTATTCTGTTCCTCAATATTAGAACTTTCAGACAGGCTACAAATGAACATAATTCCCTGTTGTCTCACATGCTAAGAGAACATAGAGTATTCCAGGATTTTTAATAAAAGTGATGATCATATTGTATATTATTATAATATTTTGTACAGAGCAAGAGCTCAATGAATACACATTAACCTAACTAATTTAAAAACTTTTAAATAATTAATTTTATTTCTAAAAAATAATAATAGTACTTATAGTCCAAAAATCTGCTGAAGAAACTTCAGTAGGAAACTCAGTATTTCTGCTTCAAGCAGCTCTGGCAACTATAAGCATTTTTAGTATAATCGTGTAAAAGGAACCACAGTTTAATGACTATCTGCATTCCAAGATATTGACATTTTAGCCTATGACAATAACAACATGTTAAATACTGTAATACAATTTTTAATATTAAAATTTTTGAATATTAAAACTAGACTTTTTTTAGAGCAGCTTTATGTTTATAGAAAAATTGAGCAGAAAATACAGAGAGCTCCCACATCTACCTTTACCCCTCACCATCACCACCCCAGACACATGCATCTTTTCCCCATTATGAACAACTAGAGTAGTTTGGTATACTTATATGTATAATTGATGAGCCTATATTAATAAATTATTATTAACTAAAGTCCACAGTTTACAACAGAGTGTACTCTTTGTGTACTATATTCTGTGGGTCTTGACAAATGTATAATGACATGTATCCACATTACAGTACCACACAAACTAATTCCACTGCGCTAAAAATCCCCTCTTCTCCACCTAGTCATCATTCCCTCCCTCCAAAATCTTGGAAATCACTGAATATTTTACTAACCCCTTAGCTTTGCCTTTCCCAAAATGTCATATAGTGGAAATTATACAGTGTGTAGCCTTTTCAGATTGGCTTCTTTCACTTAGCAATATGCATTTAAGTTCCCTCCACATTTCACGGCTTGACAGCTCATTTCTTTTTATCACCAACCTGCTAACTTGATATTTAAAACTCCAGCATAATATTTAACTGAAATGCCACCTTTAAATCCCCACCTAAAATGTCCATATATGGCTCATGCAATTACATTTATTTGTTGCATTCGACCCATACAACACTCAAAAGGACTGGAAGGAGAAGACTCATATAAAACACTTACCAAGAAAATTCATTCTGGCACTTAAACTCTCCACTTTAGGACAAGTCTCAAGAAAGTCCTCTGATAGAGATGAAATGTGGTTTTTACTAAGGTTTAAAATCTTCAGTTCCTTCAGGCTCAAAGGGGAACATATTCCTGATATTTTATTTCTAGTCGTAAGAGACAAAATGAGGATTAAATTACATAAATCACATGCTTTAAAGAAAAATAGTCAAAATATCTTCAAAAGTAGCATTAAAGCATGTTTATTAATTTTAAAATTAGTTTTAAAAATTTAAGTCAATTGATAGAAGCTGTATTATGAATTTCCTCAGTCTTTTATCACATTACATTATCACATGTATCACATTATCACATGTAAAACTCATTACTACGGAAACAATGTCATTGTATGCCAGCCTTATGAAACTTCAATGTGAGGTGACCCTTTTTTCTTCAATGAACCCCTTTCTTACCCTTCTAAAATGAGCTGTTCAAGATTCTCTACCACATCACTGAGATTCTCAGGAAGAAAAGATAGCTGATTGTAGGACAGGTTAAACTGTTTCAAGGTTGAGCACCTCACAGACCGATCCAAAACTACTGAGGGTCCAATGTCGTTTCGAGAGACGTCAAGGTTGGCAATACAATTCATTTTCAACAAGTAAGGGGGAAATGATGTAAATTTATTACTTTGCAAGTCCAAATGTGTCAAACACTTCAGAGTCTGGAAAGACAATATTTAAAAATTTTTAAATGAACCACCTGAACAACTTTAGTTTAGCTATAATTTCTGCCTTCTATACTTCTGGTAACTAGAACCATTAAGAATTTTCCAAAAAATTGAAAACACAATCTACAAGAGAGCTTCAGTATACTGACTGGTACTACCTGCTCTGCTATAAAATGGGTAAAGCCAGGAAAAATATAACAGGTAGAAGGTCAAAAGCAGGCTCACAGAAATAAGGTATAGAGTCTAATTCAGCTTTTCTTGTAAACTATTCCTGCAATGAGTAAAATGGAAGAATATTTTTGAACTAATGACTTAATGAATACGCAGTATAACATAATCCTGGGAATACAGTTTTTAACACTAGCTTTTAGAAATTGTTACACATTTTAATATAAGTAAGATTTACCATAAGGTAGTCATGTATATAATACACATTTTATTTTATAACCTCCTCTTTTATTTTCTATTTTTTTATTTTTTTAATTTATTTAATTTATTTATTTTTGGCTTCATTGGGTCTTCGTTGCTGTGCACAGGCTTTCTCTAGTTGAGGTAAGCAGGAGCTACTCTTTGTTGCAGTGTGCGGGCTTCTCATTGCAGTGGCTTCTCTTGTTGCGGAGCACGGGCTCTAGGCACAAAAGCTTCAGTAGTTGTGGCACACAGGCTCAGTAGTTGTGGCTCGTGGGCTCTAGAGCACAGGCTCAGTAGTTGTGGTGCACAGGCTTAGCTGCTCTGCGGCATGTGAGATCTTCCCAGACCAGGGCTCAAACCCGTGTCCCCTGCATTGGCAGGCAGATTCTTAACCACTGTGCTACCAGGGAAGCCCTAACCTCCTCTTTTAAATGAAACGTTTTGTTTCAAATCTCTATTTTCTATTTTTAAGCAATTTCTAATTTTACTATGATAATAGCAAACTTCCATTTATGTATCATATCAATTTTTTAAATGTTTGGTATGAATTATTGTCAAAGGGCTAAACTACCAAAAAACAATCACTTCCTTATTCTCCTTCTTATATATCAATATATGTACTTATTCTCATATGGAATTCTAAACAGTTTAACATGATTATAAAGGCTTATTAATGGATCACTGCCCAAAAAATTTGTTTCAAAATTCCTATCATTGTTTCAGATACTACAAGATTATTCAGAAGGAAAGATTTTTACATTATTTATTCCCAAGGTTTAATCAGCAAATTTTCTTGTAAAGAGATAGTTACAAGCAGTAACAAAAAGTGCCATATAGTGGTGCTGACTTGAAATTTCCTTAGAGAAAGTTATGAGCTGGTGCAGTCTTTCAATGCCCTAATGTATCTCACCTTGCCATGCTCTCTTCATTCTCTTTGTTTCAGCTAGGCTAAATTCTAGTTTTCTTTTACTTACTCTTTAGCACATATTGATGGTCTACCAAGTGTCAGTCATTAATTCCTTCACAAATTAGTTCAGTAATCATCTATCAAACCTCTACTATATGTCAGACCTTAGTAGGCACTGGGGATACACATGAACAAGGCTAAAACAGTTCCAGTTCTCAAGGAGTTTACAATTTTGTGAGGACAATATACCTTAGATCTAAATTTATAGTAATGAGCACTGGAAGAAAAAGAGTGGGTGCCAGGGAAAGATAAACAAGATGTTATCCAACCTAGCCTGGAGGGAAGACAAGGAGAAGAAAGGAAAAAGATAGTAAGGAAGTGACATTTAAAATGAGGCCCTTTGAAAATTTCCCTAATATGGGAAAGGAAATAGTCAATCAACTCCAGGAAGCACAGAGAGTCCCATACAGGATAAATCCAAGAAGAAACACACCAAGACACATATTAATCAAACTATCAAAAATTAAATACAAAGAAAATATATTAAAAGCAGCAAGGGAAAAACACCAATAACATACAAGGGAATCCTCATAAGGTTAACGGCTGATCTTTCAACAGAAACTCTGAAAGCCAGAAGGGAGTGGCAGGACATATTTAAAGTGATGAAAGGGAAAAATCTACAACCAAGATTACTCTATCCAGCAAGGATCTCATTCAGATTCGATGGAGAAATTAAAATGTTTACAGACAAGCAAAAGCTAAGAGAATTCAGCACCACCAAACCAGCTCTACAACAAATGCTAAAGGAACTTCTCTAGGCACGAAACACAAGAGAAGGAAAAGACCTACAGTAACAAACCCAAAACAATTAAGAAAATGGGAATTGGAACATACATATGGATAATTACCTTAAATGTAAATGAATTGAATGCTCCAACCAAAAGACACAGATTGGCTGAATGGATACAAAAACAAGACCCCTATATATGCTGTCTACAAGAGACCCACTTCAGACCTAGGGACACATACAGACTGGAAGTGAGATGGAAAAAGATATTCCATGCAAATGAAAATCAAAAGAAAGCTGGAGTAGCAATTCTCATATCAGACAAAATAGACTTTAAAATAAAGACTATTACAGGAGACAAAGAAGGACACTACATAATGATGAAGGGATCAATCCAAGAAGAAGATATAACAATTGTAAATATTTATGTATCCAACATAGGAGCACCTCAATACATAAGGCAAACCCTAACAGCCATAAAAGGGGAAATCGACAGTAACACAATCATAGTAGGGGACTTTAACACCCCACTTGTAACAATGGACAGACCGCCCAAAATGAAAATAAATAAGGAAACACAAGATTTAAATGATACATTAAACAAGATGGATTTAATTGATATTTATAAGACATTCCATCCAAAAATAACAGAATACACTTTCTTCACAACTGCTCATGGAACATTCTCCAGGAGAGATTATATCTTGGGTGACAAATCAAGCCTTGGTAAATTTAAGAAAACTGAAATTGTATCAAGTATCTTCTCTGACCACAACACTATGAGACTAGATTTCACTTACTGGAAAAATCTGTAAAAAATGTAAACACAGGGCTTCCCTGGTGGCGCAGTGGTTGAGAGTCCGCCTGCCGATGCAGGGGATGCGGGTTTGTGCCCCAGTCCAGGAAGATCCTACATGCCGCGGAGCAGCTGGACCCGTGAGCCATGGCCGCTGGACCTGCATGTCCAGAGCCTGTGCTCCGCAGCGGGAGAGGCCACAACAGTGAGAGGCCCGCGTACTGCAAAAAAAAAAAAATGCAAACACATGGAGGCTAAACAATACACCACTTAATAACCAACAGATCACTGAAGAAATCAAAGAGGAAATCAAAAATACTGAGAAACAAATGACAATGAAAACATGACGACCCAAAACCTATGGGATGCAGCAAAAGCATTTCTAACAGGGAAGTTTATAGCAACACAATCCTACCTCAAGGAACAAGAAACATCTCAATTAAACAACCTAACCTTACACCTAAAGCAATTAGAGAATGAAGAACAAAAAAACCCCAAAGTTAGCAGAAGAAATCATAAAGATGAGATCAGAAATAAATGAAAAAGAAATGAAGGAAACAATAGCAAAGATCAATAAAACTTAAAGCTGGTTCTTTGAGAAGATAAACAAAATTGAAAAACCATTAGCCAGACTCATCAAGAAAAAAAGGGAGAAGACTCAAATCAATACAATGAGAAAGGAAAAAGGAGAAGTAACAACTGACACTGCAGAAATACAAAGTATCAGGAGAGCTTATTACAAGTAACTGTATGCCAATAAAATGGACAACCTGGAAGAAATAGACAAATTCTTAGAAAAGCAAAACCTTCCAAGACTGAACCAGGAAGAAATAGAAAATATAAACAGACCAATCACAAGCACTGAAATTGAAACTGTGATTAAAAATCTTACAAAAAACAAATATCCAGGACCAGATGGCTTCACAGGCGAATTCTATCCAACATTTAGAGAAGAGCTAACACATAGCCTTCTCAAACTCTTCCAAAATATAGCAAAGGGAGGAACACTCCCAAACTCATTCTGCAAGGCCACAATCACCCTAATACCAAAACCAGACAAAGATATCTCAAAGAAAGAAAACTACATGCCAATATCATTGATGAACATAGATGCAAAAATCCTCAATAAAATATTAGCAAACAGAATCCAACAGCACATTAAAAGGATCATACACCATGATCAAGTGGGGTTTACCCTAGGAATGCAAGGATTCTTCAATATCTTCAAATCAATCAATGTGATACACAATATTAACAAATTGAAGAATAAAAACTATATGATCATCTCAATAGATGCAGAAAAAGGTTTTGACAAAATTCAACACCAATTTATGATAAAAAGCCTCCAGAAAGTAGGCATAGAGGGAACTTATATCAACATAATAAAGGTCATATATGACAAACCCACAGCCAACATTGTCCTCAATGGTGAAAAACTGAAACCATTTCCCCTCAGATCAGGAACAACACAAGGTTGTCCACTCTCACCACTATTATTCAACATTGTTTTGGAAGTGTTAGCCACAGCAATCAGGGAAGGAAAAGAAATAAAAAGAATCCAAATAGGAAAAGAAGAAGTAAAGCTGTCTCTGTTTGCAGATGACATGATACTATACATAGAGAATCCTAAAGGTGCTACCAGAAAACTACTAGAGCTAATCAGTGGATTTGGTAAAGTAGCAGGATACAAAATTAATGCACAGAAATCTCTGGCATTCTTAAACACTAATGATGAAAAACCTGAAAGTGAAATTAAGAAAACACTCCCATTTACCACTGAAACTAAAAGAATAAAATACCTAGGAATAAACCTACCTAAGAAGACAAAAGACCTGTATGCAGAAAACTATAAGACACTGATGAAAGAAAGTAAAGATGATACAAACAGATGGAGAGATATACCATGTTCTTGGATTGGAAGAATCAACATTGCGAAAATGACTATACTACCCAAAAAAATCTACAGATTCAATGCAATCCCTATCAAACTAGCAATGGCATTTTTCACAGAACTAGAACAAAAAATTTCACAATTTGTATGGAAACACAAAAGACCCCATATAGCCAAAGCAATCTTGAGAAAGAAAAACAGAGCTGGAGGAATCAGGCTTCCTGACTTCAGACTATACTACAAATCTACAGTAATCAACACAGTATGGTACTGGCACAAAGACAGAAATATAGATCAATGGAACAGGACAGAAATACCAGAGATAAACCCATGCACATATGGTCACCTTACTTTTTATAAAGGAGGCAAGAATATACAGTGGAGAAAAGACAGCCTCTTCAATAAGTGGTGCTGTGAAAACTGGACAGCTACATGTAAAAGAATGAAATTAGAACACTCTTTAACACCATACACAAAAATAAACTCAAAATGGATTAAAGACCGAAATGTAATGCCAGACACTATAAAACTCTTAGAGGAAAACATAGGCAGAACACTCTATGACATAAATCACAGCAAGATCCTTTTTGACCCATCTCCTAAAGAGAGGGAAATAAAAACAAATATAAACAAATGGGACCTAATGAAACTTAAAAGCTTTTGCACAGCAAAGGAAACCATAAACCAGAAGAAAACACAACCCTCAGAATGGGAGAAAATATTTGCAAATGAAGCAACTGACAAAGGACTCATCTCCAAAATTTACAAGCAGCTCATGCAGCTCAATAACTAAAAACCAAACAACCCAATCCAAAAATGGGCAGAAGGCCTAAACAGACATTTCTCCAAAGAAGATATACAGATTGCCAGCAAACACATGAAAGAATGCTCAACATTGTTCATCATTAGAGAAATGCAAATCCAAACTACAATGAGATATCATCTCACACTGGACAGAATGGCCATCATCAAAAAATCTAGAAATAATAAATGCTGGAGAGGGTGTGGAGAAAAGGGAACCCTCTTGCACTGTTGGTGGGAATGTTAATTGATACAGCCACTATGGAGAACAGTATGGAGGTTCCTTAAAAAACTGAAAATAGAACTACCATACGACCCAGCAATCCCATTACTGGGCATATACCCAGAGAAAACCATAATTCAAAAAGAGTCATGTACCAAAATGTTCATTGCAGCTCTATTTACAATAGCCAGGACATGGAAGCAACCTAAGTGTCCATCAATAAAGAAGATAAATGGATAAAGTAGATGTGGCACATATATACAATGGAATATTACTCAGCCATAAAAAGAAATTAAATTGAGTTATTTTTATGAGGTGGATGGACTTAGAGTCTGTCATACAGAGTGAAGTAAGTCAGAAAGAGAAAAACAAATACCATATTCTAACACATATATATGGAATCTAAAAAGAAAAGAAGAGAAAAGAAAATGTTTCTGAAGAACCTAGGGGTAGGACAGGATTAAGACACAGACGTAGAGAATGGACTTGAGGACACAGGGAGGGGGAAGGGTAAGCTGGGACGAAGTGAGATAGTGGCATGGACATATATACACTATCAAATGTAAAACAGATAGCAAGTGGGAAGCAGCCGCATAGCACTGGGAGATCAGCTCGGAGCTCTGTGACCACCTAGAGGGGTGGGGTAGGGAGCTTGGGAGGGAGACACAAGAGGGAGGAGATATGGGGATATATGTATATATATAGCTGATTCACTTTGTTATAAAGCAGAAACTAACCCACCATTTTAAAGCCATTATGCTCCAATAAAGATGTTTAAAAAAAAAATGAGGCCCTTGTGACTTGGGGGATTTATTCAGGTAAAGAGGAGGATAGAGTGTGGATATATTTTAGACATTGGGGTAGGGTTAGGGATCACCTTTTTTTCTTCTCTCTCCCCAGATATACAAACTTTAAGGGAAAGATACCACTTAAATATATTTAAAAATCATGCAATATTGCTCTTAAAATATGTCAAAAGCATGGTAAATTTTATAAATTAGAAAAAGGGAAATGTACTTGCAACAAAACTAGTTTTTAAAAAACAGGTATAATTCTTTTTCAAACTTTGAAGTTCAGTTCAAGAATTTGTTTAAAAATTTAAACATTTGAATTAAGATCGTTTTGTCAATATATCTTCTTTGACTTCTGATCTATAGTACATTAAAAAAAAGGATGAACAAAGTCAATAGTCAGAGGACTACCCTATCAGCAGACTATTTTATACTTTAATTTTTATGAAATAGAGACTTTGAGCATAAAAATCAATTTTTAAGCTGCATATAATTTTAAAACTCAATTAATGCCTTATGGATAGTTTAGTTGAGCCTCGGTATTTTGCAGATAAGAAAATAGGGTCTACAGCAGTCGCAGTAATATGTTCTTATTGTCACACAGTTGGTAGCTGAGCAGAGCCAGGACCGCCAAATCAGGTCTAACCTAATTTAAACAGTTTAAGTTGTCCTACTAGGATTAAATAATTGAAGGCATAATCAACACGTAGCCTTGCTAGACTTTAATACTTACCATGTAGCATCAGGACAGAACCTCGAATTCCTTTTTAATCACATTTCCATTTCCTTTATCTGCCCCCAAAGATGCTTCTGGAATACCACACAGACTAAGATATTTGTATGACAACCAGAAGAATGGGAGAATTATTGTCCAATGACACAAAAACAGAACGTTCCTTTTAAAGGAACGTTTAAGCATGCAAATTAGATATAAATGTAAAAGCTCTTCAAATATCCTGAGAATTAGAAGGATAAATTAAACTTACTTCACATAGTTGTTGTGGAAAGCTCGTGAGTGCATTCTGGTGAAGTTCCAGCTTTACAAGATGCTCCAAATGACCACTTATACAGGATTTCTGGCTCAGGGCATCAATATCTCTTAGTTCATTTGCTGAAAGGTCTAAAGATGTAATATATTCTCTCTCAGAAGCCAGGGAAGAAATGCTCTCTGAATGCCTCATATGTGATTGGAATTTCGATGCTCCTTTTGTCAAAAACAAACAAACAATGGAAATATAAACAAGCAATTTAAGTTCATATGGTAAACGTTTATGGATCACCTACTACTGTCAGGCTCTCTTCAAGGCACTGGAAATTCAACAGAAAACGAAACTATGGAACTTACATTATAGTGGCAGAGATAAACAGTAAATAATAAATATTTAATCAGGTGGTATAAGTAGTGTAAAAAAACAATAGACCTGAAGAAGAAGAACATCAAGAGTGGCATTGGTGAGGGTATTATTTACATTTCAGGAACACAGTAGGAAGGATAAAAAGTGGCCTGTATAACATCATAAAGGCTAAATTTTTAAATCTATAATTGTATTTCATTTTTCTACAGTCTATGGAATCATTAGGTAAATATAATTTGAAGGCTATGTTAAATTGGCATCAAGAAAATTTGCATAATCAGAGGAAATTTATCAAAGTGCTGTATTCTGCTCAAAATATCTATTTACTTGTAATTACTTTCAAATACTTACTGAGTGAATCATCTGAAGTCAATATTTTTCTTTTTCTCTTCAGTAAATCTTCATGATCAAACATGGGTCCCTATTAAATATTTATAATAAAATTACTGTCATTTTTTGGAGCAAAGAGAACATTTTCCTATCTGGTTTCTTTAGGAGTCACTATAAGATTACTAGCTAAAGTATTCATGGGACCAAGACATACCATAAGACACAGACCTAGTCTGGGCTCCATAGACATGAAGCTCTAAAAAGAAAAAAGAGTAAAACCATTTTAAAGTGTACAGAGCACCTATATGCCCCAAACATGCTCAAAAGTCTACAAATGTAAATTTAAAATAGCATACGTGCACGCACACACACACGTGTATATATATAGAGAGAGTTTTCTCACATTAGGGAATTTCTGCACCAATAGCTCCTAGCTTTGGCACACGATTTCAGTTATCGAAAGAATGTCAAAAAATATACAATATTTAACTGCAGTTTTTACAATATAACTTACCAATGAATTGGAATGTCCTTGCAAATTTGGTGAGCAATGCTGCAAGGCAGGATCTCGGTAAAATTCTCCTACGCTAATTGAATTTGATTTCTTTTTCACAAGAAATGAGCCTTCACTTCCTATTTTTAAACAATAACATAAAGGTAAGTAAAAAAAGGTGACCTAATCATAAGATGCTAGCATAGTAGTTCAATCACAAAACATTAAACACATTTTCATGAATGGAAATTGCCAATTCCTTTTGTAACATCTTTAAAATAGAAATGATAAACTATGTCAGCTTGTCATTTTCAAATTCAACTACATTATTCTTCATCCACAAATATTTATTGAATGGCTGTCACAGACTAGACACTGAGTAAGTGCAGGATAAAGATAAGCAGGAAAAATAATCCAGGCCTCATATGAGCTCATAGTACAGCAGGAAAGAGCCAAGTAAAAAAATAGTTACAAGTGCTACAATAAATACATGCATGTTCAGGAAGCAGAGAAAGTTTATACATAAATCTGATCAATGTTATTCCTTTCTGTTTCTCTGAATTTTGCTTAGAAAATTTTCGAATCTTGTTTTAAATATTGGAATCACACTAAATTATTTAAAATTCAGTAATTTTGAGTACATCTCTGTTTGAATTACATATTTTATAGTTTCATTTATGAAATGACATTAAAATAAACACAATGAGTTTAGCTGGCAGTATTGTTTTGAGAGAGAAGAGAATTACTTTTAAAATTATGGATTTTCAAGAAAATAAGGATCAATATTAGTCATATTTTAAGGATAAATAATGTAAAGCCATTTTTAACAACTCATGAGATTTTAAATTCTATCACTTTTTATCTTAGAAGCATAAAGAATTAATTGTGTCAAAACAAATTATAAAATTTACAAATCCAAAAATGAATTATTTTTAGGTTAGCATTTCTGATGTTTTCCTTTATTTAAAAATATTTAAAGAGAATTCTTCTTTCATCCATGATGGTGTAACAAACACTGAACTTAACCTCCCCACAACAAACAACTAGAAAATTGGACAAATTTTTTTAAACAACTCGTTTCAGACATTGGGCTGCAGAGAGTACAGGACTGTGTAATCCCTGAAAGAAGGGAAACAAATTATGTGAGCCTTATGATCACCCTGGCTTTCTGCCTGGAGGCAATTTAAGGGCCATACACACAATGAGAAGGAATTTAAACAAAGCCCAATGGCTTTCCTGAGATGAGGAAATGGAGATCAGTGTTCATGGAGACTAACTTAGCTGGGAGTTCCAGGAGAGAGTCATGGAAAAAGAGCTCCAGTAATCTGCATAGGGATTTCCTATAGCTGTGCACTAGAAGAAATGTAAAAGGGAGTTCTTCAGGAGGAAGGAAATGATACTAGATGCAAACTTGGATCAATATAAGGAGGTTAAGTCATCAAAAAAAATTCTAGTATTTAATGTATGTGCACCTAATAACAGAGCTTCAAAATACACAAAGCATAAACTGATAAAATGAAAAGGAAAATTAACAAATTGACAATTACAATCTCAACATTTCGTTCTTAAATATAACAAGTAGAGAAAAAAAAATCAGTAAAGATACAGAGGACCTGAAAAACACTATCAAACAAGTTGACCCAATTTCACCCAACAACAACCAAATACACATTTTTTTAATTGCACATGAAACATTCACCAAGATAGACCACACAGTAGTCCACAAAGCATGTCTCAATAAATGTAAAAGGACAGAAATGACCAGAGTAGGTTCTTTAACCACAACAAAATGAAATTTGAAACCAATAAGAGAAAGCTATGTGGAAAAATGTCCAAGTATTTGGAAAATAAACAACACTCTTCTAAATAACTCATGAGTCAAAAAATCACAAAGGAAATTAGAAAATTTCAAAAGTGAATGTAAACAGAATACATAAAAGTTGTGGGATGCAGCTAAAATGGTGCTCAGAAGGATCTGCATGGTCTTAAATGTTTATATTATAAAATTAGAAAGCTCTAAAAATCAGTGTTCTAAGATTCCATTTTAAGAATCTATAAAATAAGAGTCAAATAAAATCTAAATAACTTTAAAAAAAGGAAAGATGGGCCTCCCTGGTGGCGCAGTGGTTAAGAGTCCGCCTGCCGATGCAGGGGATACGGGTTCGTGCCCCGGTCTGGGAGGATCCCATATGCCGCGGAGCGGCTGGGCCCGTGAGCCATGGCCGCTGGGCCTGCGCGTCCGGAGCCTGTGCTCCGCAACGGGAGAGGCCACAACAGTGAGAGGCCCGCATACTGCAAAAAGAAAAAAAAAAAAAAAAAAAAAGGAAAGAAAAAGCAAAAATCAATGAAAAATAAAATGGACAATCAATACAGAAAGTCAATGAAACAAAAACATGATTCTTTGAAAAGATTGATAAAATTGATAAATCTTGAGCTAGACTGAAGAAGGAAAAAAAGGAAAGACAAAAAATATCAATGTCAAGAATTAAAGATCAGATATCACTAATGATCTTATAAACATTAACAGGACAATAAGAGATTATAAATAATAAACAAATAAATTTGCCAACTTACGTAAAGTGGACAAATTCCTTGAACATTTCAAATTACAAAAACTGACAAAAGAAGTAACAGAAAAATCAAAAGAACCATAAATTTATTAAAGTTATTATATTTATAATTGAAAAGCCTCCCCCCCCACCAAAAAGTATTCCTAACCTACAAGGCTTTACTCATGAATCCTATTAAACATTTAAGACCTCTCCTACACAAATTCTTTCAGAAAACAGTGGAGTCAGGAGCACTTTCCAATTCATTTCAAGAGGCTAGCATACTCTCATAGTTACAACAAAACAAAACTACAGACCAATATCCCTCATAGATGTAATATCCTTAACAAAATTTTAGAAAATCAAATCAAATAATATATTAAAAGGATAATACACCATAACTGAGTAAGATTTACCCCAGAAAAGCAAGTTTGGTTTAACATTAGAAATTCAATCAATGTAATTAACTAAATAGCAGAATAAAGGGAGAAAATATGCCCATTTCAACAGATGCAGAAAAGCATTTTCCAACACCCATTGTGATAAAAAGTCGCAGCAAATAATTACTAGAAACAAGTTTCCTAAACCTGATGAAGGATAGCTATTAAAAAAAAAAAACTACATATAACATCATACTTAATGATGAGAGACTGAATGCTTTCCCCCTAAGTTTGGAAGCCAGGGAACAATGCCTACTCTTAACACTTCTATTCAGCATAGTACTGGAGGCCCTAGCCAGTGTAATAAGACATCAAAAAGAAGAAGAAGAAAAAAAGATATGCAGGTTAAAAGGAAGAAGTAAATCTGTCTTTATTAGCAAATGGCATTATTGTGAACATAGAAAAATCTATGAAGTCAACAAAAAGCTGTTAGAACTCATGAGTTTTGCAAGCCCACAGGATACATTAACATACAAAGAAATCAACTGCATTTCTATAAACCAGCAGTGAATGAACTACTGGAAATTGGAATTCAAAAACAATACTATTTACAATAGCATCAAAAAACATGCAATACAAAATATTGGTGGGAGAAATTTAAATGACAAATAAATGGAAATAAATACTACATTTATATGTCAGAAGACTCATTTTTAAGACACCAGTTCCCTCAAATTTATTTCTAGATTTAATCTAAAGAAATTTTTATTTATATGTTAATTCTATATTATATAAAAATAATATATTATTTATACATTAATTCTATATTAAATGTATATATAGATTTAATTCTAATAAAAAATCCCAGCATAAAATTAATTAGTTGATTCAAAATGTATATGGGAATGCAAAAAACCTAGTATAATAAGAAAAATTTTGAAAAAAAACACCACCAGAGAACTTATACTACCAAATTTCATTAAGCTAAAGTAATCAAGACAGTATGGCATTGGCATAAGGATAAAGATTTAAATCAATGGCACAGAATAAAATCTCACTCCTAGGCATATACCTGGAGAAAACCATAATTTGAAAAGATACATGCACACCGATGTTCACTGCAGCACTATTTACAATAGCCAAGACATGGAAGCAACCTAAATGTCCATCAACAGAGGAATGGATAAAGAAGATGTGGTACACATATACAATGGAATATTACTCAGCCTTTAAAAAAGAACAAAATAGGGGCTTCCCTGGTGGTGCAGTGGTTGGGAGTCTGCCTGCCAATGCAGGGGACACGGGTTCGAGCCCTGGTCTGGGAAGATCCCACATGCCGCGGAGCAGCTAGCCCCGTGAGCCACAGTTACTGAGCCTGCGCGTCTGGAGCCTGTCTTCCGCAAAAAGAGAAGCCGCGGTAGTGAGAGGCCCGTGCACCGCGATGAGGAGTGGCCCCCGCTTGCCGCAACTAGAGAAAGCTCTCGCACAGAAACGAAGACCCAACACAGCCATAAATAAATAAATAAAAATTAAAAAAAAAAGAACAAAATAATGCCATTTGCAGCAACATGGATGAACCTAGAGATTGTTGTACTGAGTAAAATAAGTCAGACACAGAAAGACAAATATCATATGATGATATCACTTATATGTGAAATCTAAAAAAAGGGTACAAATGAACTTATTTACAAAACAGAAGTAGAGTCACAGATGTAGAAAACAAACTATGGTCACCAGGGGATAAGGAGGGGAGGGATAAATTGGGAGACTGGGATTGACATATACACAATACTATATATAAAATAGACAGCTAATAAGAACCTACTGTATAGCACAGGTATGTCTACTTAATACTCTGTAATGGCCTATATGGGAAAAGAATCTATAAAAAGAGTGGATATATGTATATGTATAACTGACTCACGTTGCTGTACACCTGAAACTAACACAACATTGTAAATCAACTATACTCCAATAATTTTTTTTTAATTTTTTAAAAAAGAATGCAGAAATAGAACCACACCTATATGGTCAGTTAAATTGGACAAACATGTCATTAATTCAATGAGGAAATATAGTATATTCAACAAGTGATGTTAAAACAACTGGATATCTATGTGGAAAAAAATAAATGTCAATTCTTCACTGACACTATATACCAAAATTAAAATGGATTATAGACCTAAATGTAAAAGTTAAGAATTTAACACTTCTATGAGAAAACATAGGAGAAAATATTCACAAATTTGAGATAGGAAAAGATTTCTTAAATGGGATAGAAAAAGCACAAACTAGAAAAGAAAAACTGAAACACTGCACTTTTCAAAATTTAAGACCTCTGCTCTTTGAAAAATAACATTAATAAATGAAAAAACAAGCTATAAATGAAAGAAAATATTTGTAATTCATATATCTGTCAAAGGGCTTCTACTTAGAATATAAAAAGAACTCTTAAAATAACATAAGACAGCAAGACAATTAAAAGTTAGCAAAGATTTGAACAGACACTTTGCAAAGAAAGTATCAATGTATGAATGGCCAATAAGAACATGAAAATATTCTCAATATCAAAAGTTTTCAGTGAAATGAAAATTAAACCCAAATAAGCTAGGACTACAGCCTCACTAGAATGGCTAAAATTAAACTGACTTACGATATTAAGGGTTATAGTGTAATGAGGATTCAGAGCAACTAGAATTTTCATACATTGCTGGTGGGAGTATAATATGGTATAACCACTTCAGAAAACAGCCAGACATAAAAAAGGACATACTGTATCCTATTTATATGAAACTTGAGAAAATACTAGTTTAATCTATTGTGACAGAAAGCAAATCAGCGGTTGCCAAGGGACAAGGTAGGGGGGGACGTTTTTTGTAAAGAGACATATAAAGGGACTTTTTTGGATGATAGAAACGTTGCATAACTTAATAGTGGTGATGATTACATGGATGTATAAATGAAAACATATACTTTAAATGGGTAAATTAGTATATCTCAATAAAGTTGGGGGTTTTTTTGTTTATTTATTTATTTATTTTTGGCTGCATTGGGTCTTCGTTGCTGGGTGTGGGCTTTCTCTAGTTGCAGCGAGCAGGGGCTACTCTTGGTTGCAGTGCCCGGGCTTCTCATTGTGGTCTATTATTGCAGAGCACAGGCTCTAGGTGCGTGGGCTTCAGTAGTTGTGGCACATGGGACCAGTAGTTATGGCTCACGGGCTCTAGAGCACAGGCTCAGTAATTGTGGCGCATAGGCTTGGTTGCTATGCAGCATGTGGGATCTTCCTGGACCAGGGCTCGAACCCATGTCCCATGCATTGGCAGGCAGATTCTTAACAACTGCACCATCAGGGAAGTCCCAATAAAGTTGGCTTTAAAGAATGTTTGGACTTGAGACATGAGATTTTGGAATAACCCTTATTTTTGCCCTCTCAATTGTCTTTATTCTATCACCCAAAGTTTTCAATCATACTATTTTAATAAAAAAGCACCTCACCCTATTTTTACCAAACTGTATTATGTTAAATGTCAGCCTTAATCACTGCCATTAATATCTTGTCATGTTCATTTTTTGTTATTTCAGGAGTTATTAAAATATTATTTTTAACTCTAATAAAGATAAAAATATTTTTTATTAAGCACTTTCTATTTGCAAGCACTCTCCCAGACACTTTACATACATTTTTCCAAATTCCTATAAATAATCCTGGAAGTTTAGCAACACTGTCTTTAATAAGGATAAGGGGCTTACACAAACCACAGAAGTATCTAGTCAATGATGGAATATGGAATCCAATTCCATTCTGAGTCAGTGTTTTCACTGCAATAGCCACCACTCACTGATTATAGGCAGTATGATAACACTTAAAAGTGTAGACATACATTTTCTTCATTGCCTTAAGTAGTAGTTAAGTAATAGTAAGCATTAACTATTTCCACTAATGAATACAGTTTTCCTCAAGATTTTCCAAATGAAGTAAATCAGATTTTTGTCACAGTTTCTACTGTTCAATGCCAGAGGGTAAGTGTTTTAAAACATAACTGACTCTATTGTTTAGTACTAATTACCTTCACTATCCAGGTCATCACTTTGAGCAAATACACTGTCAACATAAGACTCGGGAATGAAGGTCCATTCATCAAATTTATCAAGTATTTCTTCAGAAAAAGTCCCACTGCTGCCTGAGGCTGTTCCTTCTTCCACAGCACTTTTCATCTGATATCTGAGCACCATTCTCGCTAGGGTGGATCCTATATCTAAAAATAAAAAAATATACCAGCAACAATTTTTTTAACATCTTTATTGGAGTATAATTGCTCTACAATGTTGCGTTAGTCTCTGCTTTATAACAAAGTGAATCTGCTATACATATACATACATCCCCATATCTCCTCCTCTGCTTTTCCCTCCCACCCTCCCTATCCCACCCCTCTAAGTGGTCACAAAGCACTGAGCTGATCTCCCTGTGCTATGCAGCTGCTTCCCACCAGCCATCCATTCTACATTGGGGAGTGTATATATGTCCATGCCACTCTCTCACTTCATCCCAGCTTACCCTTCCCCCTCTTCATGTCCTCAAGTCCATTCTGTATGTCTGCATCTTTATTCCTGTCCGGCCCCTAGGTTCTTCAGAATCTTTTTTTTTTTTTTAGATTCCATATATATGTGTTAGCATATGGTATTTGTTTTTCTCTTTCTGACTTACTTCACTCTGTATGACAGACTCTAGGTCTGTCCACCTCACTACAAATAACTCAATTTCGTTTCTTTTTATGGCTGAGTAATAGTCCATTGTATATATGTGCCACATCTTCTTTATCCATTCATCTGTCGATGGACACTTAGGTTGCTTCCATGTCCTGGCTATTGTAAATAGAGCTGCAATGAACATTGTGGTACATGACTCTTTTTGAATTATGGTTCTCTCTGGGTATATGCCCAGTAGTGGGATTGCTGGGTCGTATGGTAGTTCTATTTTTAGAAATCAATAATTATACAAGCATAAACATATATCATACCAAAGTTCCTTATATAGTCTCCTACTTCTAAGAGAATTTTTTATTCTTACTTCAAAGTCACTTTACAATCATGATACTGTATAAAGTAGCAGGCAATGAACTTGAATTTTTTTTTAATCATAAAAATTTACACAAAGCTTTGGTGTTGGTGACAAAACTGAACCTTTATGAAACTAACTTGATCCAGGAAAAGGTCTGGGCCTTGAAGCCAGACAGGCCTGTGCTCAAGTCACTTGCAAGTTATACAAGCTCCCTGAGTGTCAGTGTCCTCACTTGGGAAGTGAAGACAACAATATACACAGCATAGGATTATGGAAAAAATTAAAGAATATGTTGCATGTGAAGTTTTTAGCAAAGCACTTAGAACACAGAAGATAATAAATGATATTCTTATTTTTAAAAACTATTTGCTGAGTGATTCATTCTATTAGGAAATCTGATGAAATTTCAAAATTCTTCTTAACATTCTTCTTGCTATTTTACTGCATTTTATATTATGCTTTATTTTGAAGAAATAAGTTGGCAGAGTTCTCATTGTCCTACATATATCCTGGAAAATTTCTTCAAATATTACTCTCGTAACTCACATTACAACATGTGTGCATAACTCAAATAGTACCTGGAAAATGTTTTAAAGCTTTGAATTCAAAATATTCTTTACTCAGACCAGTTGTCAAAAAAATTATGGCTATGCCCTCCAATCTCTCAAATGACATTATATTTTTTAAATTAGGTAAGACTTTTCAATACTTGTAAAAAACTTCATACAGAAACAAAAGAATACCCTGAACGTATATCTCCCTTCATACCTCTCCAAAGGCCCACAATTCCTCTCCATCAGAGATCAAAGATTAAAGTAGGCAGGTTGTTGGCATGAGACCAATTGAAGTGATAAAACATGGACTCTAATCATTTTTCATTAGTTTCCAAAGTCCCCAAAGGCAACCAGGGAACCCATTTCTGGATTTTTTTCTCAACATGGTCTTTTCACGTTTGAACACTTATGACTACCATATCCCAACTGTCTTTTCACCAATACTAGTATACTAAAAACACTGTTCTCTAACAGTGTTTTTTCCCTTAAGAATGCATTCTAGGTCTTCCCTGGTGGCACAGTGGTTGAGAGTCCACCTGCCGATGCAGGGGACACGGGTTCGCACCCCGGTCCGGGAGGATCCCACATGCTGCGGAGCGGCTGGGCCCGTGAGCCATGGCTGCTGAGCCTGTGCGTCCGAAGCCTGTGCTTCGCAAAGGGAGAGGCCACAACAGTGAGAGGCCCGCGTACCGCAAAAAAAAAAAAAAAAGAATGCATTCTAGGGACTTCCCTGGTGGCGCAGTGGTTAAGAATCCGCCTGTCAATGCAGGGGACATGGGTTCAAGCCCTGTTCCGGGAAGATCTCACATGCCGCGGAAGAACTAAGCCCGTTTGCCACAAATACTGAGCCTGTGTTCTAGAGCCCAGGAGCCACAACTGCGAAGCCCGCGTGCCACAACTACTGAAGCCTGCGCACCTAGAGCCTGTGCTCCACAACAAGAGAAGCCACCGCAGTGAGAAGCCCATGCACCGCAATGGAGAGTAGCCCCCGCTCGCCGCAACTAGAGAAAGCACGCACGCAGCAAGGAAGACCCAACACAGCCAAAAATAAATAAATTTATTTTTTTAAAAAAATAATGCATTCTATATCTGGACATTTGGATTGTTTTTCTCCCAATGAATGCAAAGCATTCCACTGCATGAACATACCATAATTAATTTGAATAGTTCCTTTTGGGGAATACTTAGGTTTTTACCTAATTTTTTGTTATTATGAATAATATTTTAATGTGCATCCTTGAACATAATTTTTGTACACAGTAAGAATGCCTGGGGCTTCCCTGGTGACACAGTGGTTGAGAATCTGCCTGCCAATGCAGGGGACACGGGTTCGAGCGCTGGTCTGGGAAGATCCCAAATGCCGTGGAGCCACTAGGCCCGTGAGCCACAACTACTGAGCCTGTGCATCTGGAGCTTGTGCTCCACAACAAGAGAGGCCGCGACAGTGAGAGGCCTGTGCACCGCGACGAAGAATGGCCCCCGCTCGCTGCAACTAGAAAAAGCCCACACACAGAAACGAAGACCCAACACAGCCCCAAAAAAATGAATAAATAAATAAAATAAATAAAATTAAAAAAAAAAAGAATGCCTGTATCATTCATATGCTATCAGCATATTCCTGGGTCAAAAAAGGATGGGTGTACATTTAAAATATTAATGGATATTGCCAAATTTTCCTCAAAAGAGGAAGATTTGAATTCATATCTATAATGTGTGAAGTGTCTGTTTCCACATATGCTTATCAACATAATTTCTTACCGAATTTTATATTTGCCTATACTATATTTAATGAGCACTTACTATGTGAAAAGCACTAGTATAGATGCTAAGGGTAACTGTCATCAATGTACTTAATGTATACAGGATCTATATTAACTTGAAATTACATCCTTAAGTGAAATGCGAAGTATACTAACTTGAAAATGCAAAGTATATATGTGTTTATGTGTCCATGCGCATATTTTAATTCATATGTAAGCATACAAAAAGTCTAGGGAAAAAATCTACATTGATTACCTATAAGTGAAAAAATACATTGTTATTTTCTTCCTTAAGATTCTTATGTTTTTCTATTTGTAAATGCACATAGATTATTTTTATAATAAAAAATAAAATATGTAACAAAGAAAAAAAACCTGACAGAAAGATCCCACTGTTTTGCTCTATCTTTATAAAATATGTATTTGCTGGCTCATAAAGAACTTAAATATAATGTCAGTTTCAAGCATTTCTTGACAAAAAAAAAAAAGATATCCAAGCCTTTACAATATTTTTGGCTTAAGTTGAACCAAACTGGAATGAAAACTAACTAAAAGATTAGTGATTTTTAAAAATAATACTAAAATTAAGACTTGTACAGACTTTTCCTGTTAATACTTACTTGTCTCTTTTCTTAAATTAGATGTCTTATCTGGAAATAGAGGACCAAGCCAAGAAGGTTCAATTTTTCCCATACAAAATCCTCCAAGGCAGATGCTATTATTGGCCAGATCCAGGGCAAGCCTCTTTAAGAGTAAGCTAATGATTTGGCTGTCGCCTTTCCCAATGCTGATTGTTAGAGCTTTCCGTACATCCTGCTCACGGGATCCACTATTCAGTAACAGTTCTACCACTTTGGGACTGCTTGCTTTCTCACATACCTATTAAAGAAAAAGAGAAGGTAAGCATATTAACAACCTGTCATTTTTCCTTTTAAGAGACTGATAATCAAACTTGGTGTGATTTTTCCCTACATCCATAAATTTAGAATGAAACAAAATAAGGCAAAACTCATCCTTGAAATAGATTAGGAAAATAAAAATAAGACTAGCACCACAAATATCAGAGCAGCATAAATCAAATAAATCTGCCACATGAGAGTCAGTTACCATGAAAAAGGCAACAAGATATGAAATAAAACTCATAGGCTTGAAGTCAGAATACCTGAGGCTCCAACAATTTACACGTTTCTCATACTTTCTGGACTTCTGTTTGCTCATTGGAAGACATCTGGGAAACTAGTACCTTAACACAGTAAATGCTACTGCCCTGCCTTCATTTGTGACTCAGAATAACTAAGTGTGAGTATAAATATTATACAATTTGCTAATGCCACATGCAAAGGACAGTCATCATTTACTTCTGGTTTTCCAGGACAAGAATTTTAATTTCCACAAAAACATATCTAGTCTCTCAGTTTTCTACCTTCTCCTGAATGTTACGTTTTCAGAGCATGTCCTCAAGGTGGGTTAGCATGCTAGCTGCTACAAAAACTAGAGTGACCATAGTAAGCAGAGAGAAGCCTTAGCAAGCTGCAGCATAGCACACTGGCCCAACCCAGCAACAGCTTCTGAAAGGCAATGGAATGTGATGTTATCAACTAGAAGAACAAAGTCATAGATAATATAAATATTATATGCCAGGTACTGTGCTAACTTCTGTAAACACATGACCTCCAATCCTTATTTTTAAAAAACCTATGCCGTAAAAATTATTACCCCCATTTTATAGATGAATATTTAGGAAAAATATATGATTTGTCCAAACCCTTACAGCTAGTCAATAAGAGACTTGGATTTGAAATCAAATCTGCTGGCTCCAAAGCCTGTGCTCCTTTCATGACCCAATATTAAGGATTAAAAAATAAAAGGAAAGAAGACCCTAAGATTCAGGGTACCAGGTCGGTGGAACAAGATGGTTGGGGAAAATTCCTGAATTCTTCAGAATTAAAGTGTGTCCAAGAGGTTTGAGGGGACAGTCCTGTGGTGTGATGGCACCAACTTAATGCCCATTGGTCTCCAGGATCACCCATCTTCAACCCATTCTCCCCAGAGCCACTATAGTACTTTTCTAGTCTGGATATGATCAGGTCATTAACCTATTTTAAAATCTTCTAAAACCTTTCTGCTCCAGGACATTCCCCCAAATACGACATGCAATTTTTCAAACCTCATTACCTTCATTTATGCTATTTCTCTTGCCTCAAATATCTAATTCTGCTCTTCAGCCAGTAAAAAGATGTTCATTCTTGAAGGAATAGTTTTAAATTCTCTTGCACATTAAGTACTTGCTATCAACTTCCCAGGCTACACACACCCTTCCTCCTCCCGATGCCCATCCCATTTTGTTTAACATAGCACTTAGCACACTGAACTAGACAGGCTTATTTGTTTTATAACTAGAATGAAAGGCATGGATGCTACTGCAATTCAATTTGTACCTCTGTACCCTAGCACAATGCCTAAGGAATATATTTAATTTAGCAAATTATTAAATCCTTTAAGCGCCCACAGGAAATTTTAAAGGAAGGAAGGGAGGAAGGAAGGGAGGGAGGGAGGGAGGAAGAAAGGAAGGAAGGAAGGAAGGAAGGGAGGAAGGGAGGAAGGGAGGGAGGGAGGGAGGAAGGAAGGAAGGAAGGGAGGGAGGGAGGAAGGAAGGAGGGAGGGAGGGAGGGAGGAAGGGAGGAAGGGAGGAAGGAAGGAAGGAGGGGAGGGAGGAAGGGAGGGAGGAAGGAAGGAAGGAAGGAAGGGAGCGAGGAAGGAAGGAAGGAAGGGAGGGAGGGAGGAAGGGAGGAAGGGAGGGGCCAAAAAACTAATTTCTTCTCTTGGAGCCCAGAAATCTTTCATCTCTAAATTATGGCATTTACTGCCTACCTTGTATTAAGGTGATTTATGTTTTATCCTCCCCCATCTCCCAATAGACACTTTGAAACCATCTTGAAACAGGAAACTCCTTTTCTATTCTTTACTGACTATCTAGCACTGTGCTTTCCACAAAGAAGATGCTCAATACATTTTATAGCAGAATTTTTCTCAGGGGACCCAAACTATCCAAGCTGATTTCAGGGATATGGTGCCATGAAGAGATAAATGTATAAGAAACAGTATCAGACAAAAGAAATAAAATTATGAAAGTAATACCAACTTCATGAGAAGGAAAAAAAATACTGCTCAGATACACACTGTTTTGTATTTTAATAATGAGGATAATTCAAATACAATCAAACTGTAATTTACTATCCTTTGCCATCTTGTCTCTCATATTCTAATTTATAAATAATTCAGCCCACAATCAAATCCTAATATTTCAAAGCAGCATTCAGGAATGAATGTACAACCCCCTCCCCCCCCCCACAACTCTCATGAATCTGTTACGTAAACAAAAGATTAAAGCAGGCAGATTTTCCACTACTTACCTGTAGAGTGTCCTCAGGCAAGTTACTTAACCTTTCTGTGCCTCAATTCCTCTCCTTCATAATAGGATAATACTAGGACTTATTCCTAAGGTTGTTGTGAGGAGTTTATTAAGTAAAGGGCTCAGAGCAGGGCCCAGGTGATAATGAACACCACAGAAGTGTCTGCTATTATATTTATTCACAATTCATTATACTTGCTCTTCCTACCATGACTTGATGAGTCATCTTCAGGTCTCTATTCATGCATTTTCACACCCATTATTAATCCTCCATATTCTTCTCTACCAATCATGTACATTACATTATTATTACATTCACCTCAGAAAACCTAACAAGATTAACTCTGTCCTTGCTCTGAATACTTCTCAATTATGCAGCATTGGTGCATGAATAGTCTTGATTATGTTACTTTGCACTGGTACAAAATAAGGTATGTTCAATCGATCTACCCACAATATTTAATCAACATTTATCATGTTAGATACAAATAATCTCTGACAACTAGGATAAATTCTTTACATTTAATACACCCATGGATGTAAAGATCTGATTTTAAGAAGATATAAATAAGTACATTAAGTCCAAAAGAACTTGGGAAGAAGAACAAGGTAAAAAGTCTTTTGTATAGAAATATTTGGATAAATTGAGAGAAAAGTAGAAAGCACTCCCTGTGGGGAATGTAGAGTAATTGCACTCAAGTGATTTTAGGTATGTTGTTTCCCTAGGAAGAATCTGATGGGGAAGTTTCTTTTCAATCCAAGTAACATGAACTCAATGATCTCAAGATCACACAAAAGATACACAATAAAAACATATTAAATTATTGAGGAAAATAATTTAATTATCTTTAATAACAGAGAAGCAACTATTTTTAATGTTGCTTGCTTAAATGAAATATGACTAATTTAAATAATTTGATTATATATTTGGTTTTAATGCATAAATTAATTGTGCATGAAAATGAGTTACAGGTTCAGTTTCTTTTTAGGTAGATTGCTAATTAGTGCTAACTTAATCTTACAGTTGGCAAATTGATTTGAATCCATAGGCGACTGGGAAATTAAATAAAGTAAGGCTTTAAAAGTAAATTATTGGAAGACATAGCACTCTGCTGGTTATTTAATAATGTATATTAAATCACTACGTAATGGCTTTGTTGGAAATATTAAGTATCCAGAAAATATATGTAGTGCTTCCCGAATGCTATTATAAACGCTAAAATTTATAGAATGAAGACAAACTTGACATAACATGTAATGCACTCTGATAAATATGTACCGAATACATACTGTATGTAAAGCAGTGAGTTAGATATTCTGAATGATACATAGATGAACCTTGTACATCTCTACTTTCACATAACTCACAAAATATAAAGAGGTGTACATAAACTGTCATGGACTTACACAAGAAGTAAATCTTTATTTTGTATGGAGGTCTGGGAGTGTGGGGAGGGCTTTATTGAGGACAAGGAATTTGGGTTAGATTTTGAAGGCAAAGCAGAAGAATTAGGTAGATGTGTTTGCACAGTGCATGAGGGAAGGGAGAGAAGGGAAGCAGGCCCAGTGCCACACAACTGCAGGGTGGCCCCCAGCAGGGTTGTCAACGTGTACAGCACCCCAAAGTGTGCAGTACACAGACTACAGGGCCACATGTGGTAGCCCTGAGGGGAGAATTTTCTAGAGAGAGAAACTGAAAACAGAGACGAAATAGCTGAAAGATGATCAAAACAAGATAAAACCATGTGTTGTATGGTGTGTGGCTGGAGAACAATTTGCACAGAGATGCATAGTAGGAGACACATTTGAAAAGTTATTTATCAACTTAACAAGCTAGGTAGAAAAGTAAAATGAATGACTAGATAAGAACACCTAAGGGACCTATGACCTCTGAAATTCTGTGAATCTAAACTCTACAAATCACAAGCATTTATTCAATAAACTGATAAATTCTGTAGTGTAGAATAATAGGATGTAGATAAGAGCTGTACAATGGCAGAGTCAAATAACAGAAAAAAGACAAAAGGGAGTCCTTGAATATTTACCTGACAAATTAAAGAAGCTGCTTCTTTTGCTCGATTGGCATCCGCTCCCAACAGAAGCAAGCATTCAACCATGATGCTGTTATTCTGATCACATGCTCTCTCTAGCATCACACTTTTTAACTCATCATCCATAGCCAATTTTGCAAAGCACTTGCAACAAAGATTTAGAAACTAAAAAGAATGGAAGTGAGGATTAGAGTCAGCTAAATGTGTAACAGTCAGAATACAGGTGAAAAACATTGTACCTGTTGGTCCTTTTGCTCCATGATGTTGGAGGACAACTGATGGAATATTACTGAATCAAAGGAATGATGCACCAGCAGCTTGGAAAAAGACACTGACAATTCCAGGACTGTCAAGATTGTCTGAAATCCCTGAAAGTGTGATCAAAAAAAATAATAACAAAGCAATTGTAGACAAAAAAATAAATAAATAATGTAAAAGAGAGACTGTATATGGTACTTAAAACCTTGGATGTTCACTTAGCTAAGTAGATGTATTTATTAGGTTTGTACTTTAAAGCTATAAACCTTGAAACAATGAAACAAATACACCTCGCTCTCTCATTACTAAGAAATAAGCAGATGCACAGAGAATAAGCTGCTAGTTAACAAACTATCATCTAGCAAAGCAGGAAAAATACCTAGTACACCAAAATTTGCCTTTTAAAGATCCCCTGCCTGAAGCCATACCTACAGGTTGAAAGCCAGATACTAATCAGGATTAGAACAGCAGAGTCAGCAGTGCCGCAAATCCAAATAGACCAGTGATGTGAACTGTTTATTACAAGATTGCAGATCAGGTTCTCTAGATAGCTTAGCATTTCCCCCAACATTTTTGTGCTATCTTCTGAAATTTTAACCTCAGACAAATGTGAGTTCCTAGATTTTATTCACATTGAGTGCATCTGAGAGCAGCTCTAAAGATACTCTGAGATTTACATCCTTGTAGCAAATCATTTATAAAGAACTGATCAGTACACCCTTACTTTTTAGAACCACCCCAAGGGTTGTGAACTTCTGACTTGACTATTATATAGCTTGGGTAAACTCACCAAAGATCAATTTAACTTTTACATTTTTTATCTTTCTAGTATATATTAATGAAATCATCTAAATGTTAAAATTATTATTTTGAGCTCTTAAGATGCTGAGTTTCTACAAATGCTTCCTAACTTTTGACGGGAGAAATAGTATTAATCTGTGCAGGTCTGAGCGGCATGTGGTCCACTAACCTCTAGAGCAGAGGTCCTTGCAAACTCAAATGAATGCAATAGCAAAGCAGGTAATGCAAATGCATAGAAGGCATATAATTCAAGTTTAAAACTTATAAACACTGAACTGGCCAAATAAAATATGTTGACAAGCCAAATTTAGCCCACTGGTCAATAGTTTACAACCTCTACTATAAAAATCCTAAAATTTATGCTTAGATGAATAACTCACTGAAACCTTCATACCTGCACAAAATAATTTCGTTTCCCTAGGATTACTTATAATCAATTCTGCCTTGGCTTTAATCAGCCTAGGTTGAGGCACATTACAAAAAGCAGATTTATGAAAGACATTTTGGTTCTAAAACACACTTTTGCTTGTGTGTTCAGCACTTTAAAATTTAAAATCTTACATGCATTATCACATTTACTAATAATGTCTGTCCAAAGATTAGAGCTTAGACATTTTCACTCCTGGTGAAGGCTGCCATTTATGACAATATTTGGTTTATGAAAGTTGTAAACTCCATTACTAAAAAACCACAACCAAGGCAGAAACTCTTAAGGAAACTATTTGTTTTGCTAACATTCAAAGAAAAACACTCTGAAACAATTTACTTCTTAATCTCCCCTAAATTAATCTTAAACCAGTATCTTGGACTCCTTATAGACAGTTAACATAGATCCCATTTTAAATTTTGCTTGATGAAAAATGTTTAAAATATTGTTTCACTGCAAGAAAAAAAATCAAGGGGCAAAATTACTAGGTAAGCAGCTAACAATAAAACACAGAGAATGACAAACTTCAGAATAATTATAACTTTTACTTATCTAAAATCTAAGCAAATAAAGCTCAGCTAGCTGAAATTTCTTTAGCACATTCTGTGCTCTTTCATGGAAAAGATAAATGACAAATAAACATACTAATTTTAGAGATTTAGTAATGAAACAGGATATTTTGAGATTCAATCCAATTCTCTTCATCTACTATAATTAAAATACTACAAAATGATTTAAAAAAAAGGTTTTCAATTAACTAGAATATACCCATTAACACAAAGTGGGAGTTACACCAGTTGCTCTGAAAGAGAAATCTGTGCAAGAACGCAATTCCCTTCAAGATAATGCACATACTTTCATCTGTATTTCACCAATATCCTTAAATCGTTGTAGACTGGAAATCAGAATTTTTGCCAGCAGATGCCCAGTGCCTATGCATAAATTCTTCTTTGTAATCAAACATCCTATAAGACTTAAACCCAGACACTGAATTTCTAAGAAAAAAAAAAAAGAAACAAGAAACAAAATTTATTGTTTTAAATCTCAAAACTGAAGGAAAAATTTAAACATGTCCAACCAACAGCTAAAGGCCTATAAAAATCTAAATCCTGAGTTCAATTGTACCAACCTTGGTCATCTGGATACATCTGCAGTGTGTGAAGCACTGAATCAATAGCATCTTCCAGGGATAACACCTCTAATGCATCAGGAAAATGCGCTATAGAAGAAATTACTTTTAATCCACATTTCTGAATCCCAGGATTTCCAATGAACTAAAGTCAAAAAGAAAATTAAGAATATTTGCTGTTAAAACATGAATTCTAATACTTACCTTAGTTAAAGCCAGCTATAGACTGATAAAATATAAACTAAGTAGTCTAAATAAAATTACTATCCTTGATTCTGCTTTATATCACAAATTACTTTTATTTATTATTAAGAATAAGAGCTAACATTTTAATGCTTATTAAGTACCTGTTCTGTGCCAGGCACTATACTAAATACTTTTACATGCTCTTCTTTGCAGGGCTTTCTTATTAAACACACACTAATATGATTCCCATTAAAAGATGAGTTTACTGTGAGGGTTAGCGGGGTGGAGTAGCTATTCCTAAATTCCCACAGACTGTACACTACTGGGAAGATACCAAATCAAGGACATTTGCTCCCACAGCCTAAATTCTTAACCAGAAAAATCAGTGCTGTCTCTCACCATAGAAAATACTAATTGAAAATTTACTCTTTACGTGCTTTACATGCCATATCTCATCTGTTCCCCCTCAACAGCCTCATCCAATAGGTTCACCAGACTTTAAAGATGCAGGGACAAGAGCTCAAGTCACACAGCTAACACGTGTCAGGCCTAGTACTTGAATATAAGTGTGTCTGACTTAAAAGTACAGAATCTTAATCACTATCTCTTCCAAACTTTTCATCTCAATTCCTCCAGAATTTGACATTATTTGACAGGTATTCTAATAGAGGCCACTTCTTTTCCCAGGCCATCCTTCTCATTGACTGAGAAGAAGACAGGCAACAACACACTTTCCAACCATGTGACAATCACAATCACACTTCCCCTCTTTTGATGTCTGTGACATATACCTAACTCTTACAGTCTGCTTTTCCATGGTGCTCTTTAAACTTCAACTATGATATGAATGACCACCTAATAGTTTTCCTTTCAAAAATTACAATGCTATCTTTCTGAGGACTTCTGCTTTCATAGACACTAGTTTCATGGTTATCTTCACTCTAAATCTCTGATTGACCCCACCACACGTTCAACTATAGAGCTGAAATAGCTTCCAGCCAGACCACAAATTATTCTGATGTAGTCTCTTCAACCAAAACCTCCTACCTTCCAGCCTTTCTCACTTCCATACTGTCAATGAACAGATTTTCATTCATTTCCCAATCTAGTCCCTCAATACTTCTCAAGTGTCCTTACTCAGCATCTTTCTTTGTATTGGTTATGGGGAGAAGCATCATTTTCTCATCCTGTGTCCTTCTCCTCCACCCCGTAACTGCTCACCTTGGACATCATTTCATCTATCATTTCAACAAGGCACTCATATCCTTGCCTCCCTTGGCATTTTTTCCCATCATTATTTCTGTCTTACCAACTCCTTGAGCAGTAAAAATATATCAGCTTTGGAGCCAATTAAATTTGAGTTTAAATTGCCTCATCACTCAATAGTTCCATCTGAGGACCATTAAAAATGAATGAAATAACATTTCCTGAGAAGTGGTATTTACTCAGAAGGTATTATTCAAGAAATATAAAGAAATTCAAAGTGGTGCAAAGTGAAGCTGGAGGGATGGCTCAGTGTCTGTCTCGACTTCTTCACCTCTGAAATGATCCTAATAATGCAGTGTTGTTAGGAGTGTGAAATGAGATAACTCATCATCCATGCAATAAGCATTGAGTGATGGCACAGTTCAGGCCTTGGGCTGAACACTCTTCTCAAAAATGAAAGCCTTCTCACTGGGAGAGAGTATCCCAAACTTGGTCTTCCATTCCATCGAGCTACCACTTTTCCTTCATTTCTAAACTTATTAATAGAAAAGTCTACACCCACGACCCCCACATTCTTCCCACCTCTTAATTTCACATAATCAGACTTCTGTCCCTAACCACTCCAAATTAAAACCATTCAAAGAAACAAGTCCTTTAACAACTGAATTGCTGCTTTTTCCTCCCTTGATTTCCATGACACAGTAATCCGCCCCCCCCCGCGCCCCCCCTCCCCCTGCCCCAGCAATTATTCTCAAACTTTAAAACCATTCATTTACCCATCTCCTTCACAATCACTTCTTCCAACTCCAGACTTTATCGAAAGAACTTTTCTTAAAACTCTTCTATTCATGGATGGAATTTCATACACTATCATGGCTTCAAGTCACCATAACAACAATAGCAACAACCATAAGGATAATGCCAAAACCTAAGCAGCATTTGCTATGTGCCAGACTTTCTTTTAAGCACTTCATACATATTAACTCATTTAATCCTCACAATAACCCTATGATGTAGACACACAATTATTCTCCCTACGTTACTGATGAAAAAAAAATTGAGACACAGAAACCTTTGAGCAGATAACTCAAAGCACAAGTTTGAACTCTCTTAAGCTCTAAGCTCATGTTTCTCTTTGCTTGACACCAGTATCTTAAACTCAGATGTTCAAAGTTAAAAGTTTATCACCTTCTCAAGAAAAAAGAAAACTCAGACTTCCGGGGTGCACACATGTGCAGTAGCACAGTCTCTGTGCTCAGAAGGGCCCCACACCTGGTTTAATGCTCTGCAGCTACCACCTTGAAATACTTAATTTTTAAACAAGAGGTCCTGCATTTTCATCTGTTACTGGGCCCCACAAGTTATGTAGCTGGTCCTGCTCTTAAGCTCAAAATGCAGCCATAGGCTTATTTTTATGCTAAAGTTAAGTCAAATTGATATTTATAAAGTACCTATTCTTGTCTTAATATCATCACCTCTAACAAGTTTCTACTCAACTATTGGTTCTGCTACCCTGAGCTCCCCTAGTCTCTATTTCAGGTGCAGTTCGATGATGACAAATGACTAGCAACAAGAAATCTGTGATTTGTCTATGCAGAAAGAGAATGCAGAGTATCACATTATTACATGTGATGGAGCTCAAATAAACTATTTGATGATTTTAAATAGTGGTGTCTGATTTTTGACAGTTTCATAAATTAGAAAAAATATATATATACACATATATGTTATTTACAAGCTTACAACGGACTTTCTTTCACTTATCAAATGGTCTATCTTGAAAATAATGATTTATTGCATTGTTGTTCAAATAGGGATTGAAATTAATTTACTAGCAAGTGTTGTACACATGAAATATTTGAAAGTACCAATGGTGGACAGCTACAAACATTGATTAGAAACATCCTAGTACCTATGCTTTACAATTTTCCAAATTTTTTCAAAGAATACAAATGGTTTCGCTAATGAGTGAGCTAGCCAGCTCAAGAGGAAAATGCCCACACCAGTCTCTTTCCTGTCAGATAAGTCAATTGCAACTCAGAAAAACTTTCCAGAAAAAAAATTAATTGAATGTACAGCTAGAAAGAAGACACCACAGTACACGAGTAACACTAAGATATACCCTAATAAAGTATATTTCAAGGAAAGGAATCCTTTGGGGTCCCAGATAAAAATATCAAACCCTTTAAAAATGAGAAAAGAATCAAGTTGGTCTCAGACTGCTCCACTAAAACATTCAGTACTAGAAAACAGTGAAATGCCTACAGAGTTTTCAAAGAAAGAAAATAAAACCACAATACTTTGCAACCAACCAAACTGTTTTTTCAAGAGTCCAAATATAGAAACAACAACAAAATGTTCAGGAAATGGAGCTTTTAAAAAAAAAAAACAGACAACTAAAAGATAAATGGAAAAACTATAATAAAAGAACTTGCAGTGAACACTGAATCCACATGACTGTAGGAACTAGATGAAAACAAACTTATTAAGTATGGTTATAGAGCTGAATGTAAATATTTTAAACCTTGTCAAATGTAGAATAAATTTATTTAACAAAAGCTGGTGAGAAGATAGGTAGAAATAGTGGAAGATAGTGTGAATACTTCAATTTTCTCATCTTTTATAGCCAATGGTCAAAAGATACTTTTAAATCTAATAGTAATAACATTAACTAACATTTATTGACCGAATACTATGTGCCAGGCATTGTACCAAGTACATGGCATGAATTATCTCATAAAATTCTTCATAATAACCCCAAGTGAAAAGCCATTTATTGTCTCCATTTTATAGATAATGAAACTGAGACTGTAAATAACTTGTTCAGAATACATTAGTCTGTAGTTGGTAAAGCCAGATTCAAACCCAGATATCCTGATTCCAGCACCCACACATTTAACTATTAGAATATGTTGTAGAGTTAAAGCTATAAAAGTAAACACCATATAATCTGCTTTAATTGAGTGATAGAGGGAAGACATAAAGATGTGAAGATATGCTAATTTCATCAAAAGTGTGCATAATGTGCTAACATATATGAAGGAAAAAAAAATGAGTACCTGGGTGATACATTCATATACATGGAAAACTGTAGATAATTCCATGGCAACACAATGGGAATCTCATCTAGTTGTTTTTAATCCCTATGTAGAACTACATAATTTGGAAATAATATAATTTATTTAATTAGGACCTATTGATAAGAATTGTATTGTCAGGATAGACTAAATTAAGCTGTAGTAACAACCTCAAAATTTTATAGACTGAAAAAAGAAAAGGTTCAATTCTTATTCACGCTTCATTTGTGTTACCAGTCAGGAGGGGGTCTCTGTTCAGCACAATCCCTCTGGGAGCCCTGCTAATGGAGCAACAACCATCTCAGAAATTATAGGTCACAGTGCCTGAGACAGTGTTCTGTATCCACGGTCCCCAGCCTTTTTGGCACCAGGGACTGGTTTCGTGGAAGACAATTTTTTCATGGACCAGGGCGGGAGGGGATGGTTTCGGGATGATTCAAGCACGTTACATTTATTGTGCACTTTATTTCTACTATTATTACATGGTAATATATAATGAAATAATTATACAACTCACCATCATGCAGAATCAGGGGGAGCCCTGAGCCTGTTTTCCTGAAACTAGATGGTCCCATCTAGGGGTGACGGGAGACAGTGACACCCAAGTGTGTTGCTTATGTCCAATCTACTCCGTAATCTCACTTTGGTTGCTGTCACTGCGCAAACCCTGCTTCACAAAGACAGGACGCTGGAACTGGAAGCAGGCTTTTCAGTGCTTTTGTGGCAATCTCAGGATATTCTGCCTTGACTTTAATCCAGAACGTATGGAGACTTGAAGTTGTCTCAAACATACGTTTAAGGCCATTTGAAATCTCAAGCAACTGATCCTCTTCTAGCATGGACAAAGTCAATTCACCTGGCTTATTCACAAATGGGTCACAGATCCATTCCTTCCCAGTTCGGGGGTCTTTTGTGGTTGGGAAGTAATGCTCAAACTCTTTTGAAAGCTGAGATAGGTGATCATGCACCAGCTGGGAGAAAGAAGGTCCTGGCTCAGTCTCTTTCAAAATCTCTGCTAATGTTTGAAACACGTCAAAAATCCTAATGTTCACTCATCGCCCAAATAATTCCAGTTTGGCTTTGAATGCAACCTCTTTATCTGCTGACTTGAACACAGTTGTCATCTCCCCTGAAGTGGCAGATTGAGTTCGTTAAGCAGGTTGTGTATGTCACACAAGTAAGCAAGTTTTGTGACCCATTCTGTGTCACTGAAATGTGCTGCCAGTGGTGACTGTTTTTCTAAAAGAAATCTTCGGAGCGGCTCTCGTAACTCAAAAATGCTGGCCAGTGATCTACCTTTAGAAAGCCATCTCACTTCTGTGTATAAGAGAAGACGTGTGTGCTCTGCATCCATCTCCTCACAGAGCTGCATGAACAGACGTGAGTTAAGGGCATGTACTTTAATGTGGTTGATAATTTTAATCATATCCTGCAAAACGCTGTTAAGTTCAGGTGGCATCTTTCGGCTAGCCAGCATTTCTCTATGGATGACACAGCGCATAGACTCACACTCAGAAGCGACCTCTTTGACCTGAGTAGTGAAACCAGAAAGACGTCCGGTCATGGCAGCCACTCTGTCCGTGCATATACCAACACAAAATGACCAATTCAGTTTTCCTGATATGTAATCATTCAAAGACTTGAATAGTTCTGCAGCTGTGGTGTTGGTTGGCAACAAAAGTGCACATAACATATCCTCATGCACATCCTCCTGAAAATATATATCGCACAAAAACAAGCTTTGCTGCCTTGTTGTCAACATCAGTAGACTCATCAACCTGGATTGCGTACCACGGTGACTCATTAATCCTCCCTAACAATTGTGCCTCAATATCCTCTGCTATTTCATCAATTCGTCTAGTTATGGTGCTAGCCGAAAGAGGAACACGTGCCACCTTTTGAACTGCAGCCTCTCCTAAAAGTTCACGACAAATGTCCTCAGCAGCAAGCAGGATAAACTCTTCACCAATAGTAAAGGGCTTCTTAGCTTTAGCAATGTGGTTAGCCGCTAAGAATGATGCTCTTAGTGCAGACACATTTGATGAAGTGGTGGCCTTCAATAATTGCTTCTCTTCTTCGTGTTCACATTTTTTTCTTTTGAAAAACTCCAAAGGCTTGTCTTTTAGTGCAGGGTGCTTGGTCTCCATGTGGCAAAACAGTTTTGAAGGTTTCATGGCTTCGCTGGATAGCCGGTCGCCACATATTATACAAAGCGGGCTTGGAAAATGTGATTCACCTGTTGCAATGAACGCTTAATTTAAGGACTCGGTATTTTTCTTTTATATGCAGCTTTCTTTTTGTTGGCAGTCTTAGACTCTTCTACTGTCTCATCATTGGGTCTTTCTCCCTTTTCAAAGAAGCTCTCTAGCGATGTTTGTTTTTTTATTCATTTTGGCTAGGGTTAGCTTGTGGAGGGCTTACCAAAACTGACTGAGACAAGTGCGCAGTGAAGGAAAGAGGCGCAGACAGAAGTGGTAAATAAAATAATGGGAGGGCCATGAGTGGACTAAAATAAGTGTCAGATTCTGACTTAAAGCCTGCACCAGATGCAGCTTGTCACTTGCCACTCACTGATAGGGTTTTATTTTTATTTTTTTAACATCTTTCTTGGAGTATAATTGGTTTACAATGGTGTGTTAGTTTCTGCTTTATAACAAAGTGAATCAGCTAGTCAGAAAGAGAAAAACTGATAGGGTTTTGATATGAGTCTGCAAGCAATTGATTTATTATGGTCTCTGTGCAGTCAAACCTCTCTCCTAGTGATAATCTGTATTTGCAGCCGCTCCTCAGCGCTAGCATCACTGCCTCAGCTCCACCTCAGATCATCAGGCATTAGATTCTCATAAGGAGCGTGCAACCTAGATCCCTCACATGCGCAGTTCATAGTAGGGTTCGCGCTCCTGTGAGAATCTAATGCCGCCACTGATCTGAGAGGAGACAGAGTTCAGGCGGTAATGTGAGCGATGGGGAGTGGCTGTAAATACAGATGAAGCTTAGCTCGCTCGCCTGCCGCTCACCTCCTGCTGTGCAGCCTGGTTCCTAACAGGCCATGAACCAGTATGCTCCATTGCCTGTGGATTGGGAACCCCTGTTCTGTAAGATGCCTCACCAGCAATTAAATGTTTGGTCCAGAAATGACAGATGTAACCTCTACTTACAACTGCTTGGTCAAAACCAGACACATGATCCAATCTAACAACAAAAGGGTCAATAAATACTATCCCAAAATCACCAGAAGGTGGAGAACTGAAAACATTTGGCAAACAACACTAATGATTACCACATAAACATTTAACTTGTTACCACATTTTTCTTACTACAGATAATGCCACAATAAACATTCTTGTTTAAAAATACTTTGTGTACATGTACAGGTATATCTATATTATAAATTCTTAGAGTGGAACCGCTGGTCAGAAAACATGTCCATTTTAATTTAGATAGATATTACTAAATTTCCCCCAAAAGGTTTTTCTTTTTTAAAATTTACATTTCTTTAATAATGACTGTACATACTTGAGAACCTTTTTATGTGTTTATATGCCAAATTCATTTTTACCTTTAAATCTCATCCACATGAGATTTAATCTTTAAATGAGTAAGGTAAATATGCAGCTTCCTTTGCTTTCTCCAATGGTGAGAGAATTAGTTCTTCCAACACAAGCAATCTATTTCCCTCCCCAGTAGTTGGGAAATATCATATATGAATTGAACATTTGCATTTGAGTCTATATCCTAAATCACCATTATGTGATTCATTGATTCATTGATCCATCTCCAGTGCCAATGTCACACCATTTTAATTACTAAAATTTTATAATACGTTTGATAATCTACTAGAGTTAGGCCATATTAATTAGCCTTTTTTTCAAAATTCGACTGGTTATTCATGTATATTATTTAATTAATTTTCTCAAAATTTTATACTAGCTATCTAGTGCCATAAAATACTATTGTTATTTTTATTAAGGGTTCATAAATACAGATCAATTTTCATTTTTTAAAAATTAGTAATTTTATCAAAACAGAGAGTATATACATTTTCCTATGTTCAACTCTTCTTTTGTACTTACTCTCAGTTGTTTCATAGTTTTCTTTAGAGTAGTTTTATACACTTTTATTACTTTACTCCTATGTAATTTCTTTTTGCTGTTGTTATTATTGTTACTTTTGCAAATAGGCTCTTTCTTTCACTACATATTTACAGTTGAAATAAAGTAGTCTTCACATTGTAAATCTTAGCTGAATCTCAAATTCTATCTTATTTGGAAGTCTGCTCTCCAAGAATAGACTTATTTTTAATGGTAATTCATTTTATTACATCAGTAGTATTTGGACCTAAAATCTCTGATGCCTTGTAACACTAATTCAGAGTGAAACATGCAATCACAGAATTTTAGAACTAAAAAAAGATACATTCATCTTTTAGAGCGTTTTTTCTCAACCATGGTGAAGAATTAGGGGAATTACACAGGGGAGAATTTTTAAAATAAATAGTGTCACTTCTGTTTCCCCATGACCTTAATTCCCTGCCCACAAATGACAGTCACTGTTTAGTGAGATGCTGTGTGTCATTACTCAAGTGTGGCATGGAAAATAAAGGAAGCAGTAGGGAGGTTCTCAACCACTCCTCCTGGGATTATATAGCAACAGAAAGTAAGACCTGGGAGCAGAGTGATCTTCTTGGCATCACAGTACTGATGGCAGTAAGCACAGTACTCCCTTGACTGCCCACTCCTTCCACTCTATCACACCCGTATTCAATAATGTTAGGAAAGATGGAATAACCAGAATCAGAGTTACCAAAAGGCTTTTCTGGTACCTCTTGCTTCTCACCAACACATACCATGAACAAAATTAACTACTCTCTCCTCTATGTTCCTAAAGTACTGTCCATAAAGCTAGTGCAGCTCATAAGTGCTAATACAGAACAACCTAATATGTGTTTTATGTTTTATGCATGGCCCAGCCAGATTATGAGATCCATTACAGAAGGATACAAAGCATATTCATTTTTGTTTTCCCAGTGTCTAACACAGTTCCTTCCATATACTTATTTTCACCAAATACTTCTGGAATTAAATTCAACCCATGGCTATACTCAAGTATCATATTAAGGTCTGAGTACAAATGACTCAAATATATCATAAACAATTACATTATAAAGTTCAGTTTAAATCGCATTTTTGAAGATCTCTCTGCAGGCTCTTCTAATTACTTCATGACATTTTTCAAAGTATACTAAATCACAAGGAATTATTTCCATTAATTGCTTTGACTACTCTCTTCCTTTCATGAAAACATTAACTAATCTTCACATCTTTACATCTTTACTCTGATATCTTTTATAAAGAACCAATTCATCTTATGTTAAATTTCAAAACCATCTTAATTCCATCAATACCTTTTGCACTGCACAATAGAAACATAATGCTCCTCTTCTCGTTTTTCAGATGTAGTATGGTTATTAATTTATTAATTATATTATTGCAAATGTACATAGATATGTAAACACCTAAAATTGGGAGAAAACAATGCACACTGAGCCATTTCAGAGGTTATCCCTAAGGAGTAAAATGAAAACAAGCACAGGGAATCATAAAAGACTTTAATGTGTGCCCTGTGTGTCTTCATGGACTGAACCTTTCAGCCTGGGACCAGAAAATAAAGACGAACAGCCAGGAGGACAGAAAGAGAAAATAGCAGTCATGGCTCCTGACAGCACTCGTGAGGCTTAGGTGCACATCTAGAGTTCTCTTTCTGATTGAACAGACTCGAATGGATTTATCAAAAGAGCCTGTCAAAGTCTGTAGTTGACGGTGCACTTCTCTTAGCTGGAATGGCACATCTCTTCACCCCCTACATCCCTACTTTCATCTTATGTCTCTAAACATATAACTTCCTACTATCATCGTAAACGGAACATGGAAAACTTAAGCTAATAAAAGCCCCCCTACTTCCCCAATTTCATATTCTAGTTAAGAGTATAAAGGCAGAAAACCTATATTATACGTACCCTGTTCAAAGCCGCTAGGACCAATTTGTGAATATCATTCCTGAAACACTGTTTTTTAACCATATTTAGCTTATGCTGATATTCAGTATCTTCCCTGGATTCTTCTGGGATGCCTAAATGAAAAAATAAACAAATAAACAAATGTTTTTCTCATAAAGATTTGGGCTGAATAGATTGTCACTTATTAGGAATGATTATAATTAACCCAACAATACATATATATGTTATACCTTTTTCTAATCCATGGTTCCTTACCAAAGAATAACTCTTAGCTTTAAGAAATTTCTAAATACAGTTCATCACTGAGTGTAAAATAAATACAGTGTGTGCGGATGTTCACTGAATTTAAAGTAGCAAGAAGTTACTACGGTGGAGGAATTTTCTGGAACAAACAATCTATTTTTTGTATGAATAGGCTGTACTCATTACAAGAAGCTAGAAGATTTTTATGCAACAATGGACAACTTGAGAAAAGATCAAAGTTACTTGGACTACAACATAAAAACGTCAGATATGAAATGTAGACATAAAAAAGCAGCTGGAATAACAGTGAAAAAAAAAGTTTTTAGTTTCAGCATTGTAATGGTAAAGAGCATATAGTTTTATTAAAAGTCCTCTAAGGCTGTATAAAAGTAGTAAGTAACTTAAAGAAAACATATTCTTTATTCAGCTACATTGTAGCTGAACTAACCCAAAACTGTTGGAAAAACAGGAAGTCAAAAAATATTGGTTATACAATAGAACATATAAGTAAAATTATTATGAATAAATAACGTTTCTAAAACCTATGACTATAGAAATAATTATTAGTAAACAATTCCTTCTAAACTTTCACTTCAATAATTTGTATTAACACAAACTATAAGTTGACTGCATATAACTTTTCATTTACTTAACAAACATTTGAATGCCAAATACTTGCAAGGGATTTTGCTACATGCTGAGAATACCACAGTGAATATGACAGGCATGATTTTCACCCTCCTAGAACTTCCAGTCCTCATTTTAAAATTTATTCAAACAGGTCCTGACATTCACTACAGCTGTATGACCTTCGACAAGTTACTTAAACTCTCAGTGTCTCATTTTCAGTGACCAAGATCACATTAATTGCTGAAGCTGCCCATTATATCACAAGCAGATGTGACCATTAAAAGCAGTCCTGTTGAGAAGTAAAATCTTCATGTCATATGCAAGGAGACTTATTAAATGTCTTTCTTATATTAAGACCAAATGAATATTCCCAAAAGTTCATCTCTGGTCTTTGTTATATCACTTGAGGTTCTACTATCCAGAATGGATATAATTTCCTTTCCACATAATAGTCCTTTAAATTGTTTGAACTGCGAACTTTTTGAAGGCAGGATCCATAACCTAATCATCTCTAGGTTACCAAGAATTCCAAGCATAGTGCTTTAGGGATAACAGTTGTTCCACATACACTTATTGCACAAAAGTGTCTTTAAAAAGCACCCACTCTGATTCAGGCTGCACAGGGTGAAAACCTGGCTCCGTTACATAAGCTGTGACCTTAAAATCTCTATATCTTATGCCTCAGTTTCATCATCTTTAAAATGGGGTGGAAAAGTAGAATCTGCCTTATTGGTTGCTACAAGAATTTTAAAAGTTTATATACATAAAGTACTTTGAACAAAGCTTTACACATTTGTTACTAACTATAAATGAGTTTTAATAGCTTTCATAACCTTCTGCGTTATCTCCTCTCCAAATTAAACAAATTCAGCTTCTCTTATTGTTCTTAAGGATGTGGTTTTATATTCATAATCACTTTCCTCTATACACTTCCCAATATGCATATGTCTTTTCCTAAATAATTTTTTCCTCTAGAACTGACACTAAATCAAGAAAGAACAAGTCAAATGCTATTTTATTAAAATAAGCAGGTCTTTATTATTTTTTTAAAGCAACAGGCTCAATCACTTCAATAAGTTATTGTTATATAAAAGAGGAGGAAGTGAACAGTACCAGATTGAAAGAAACTTAAGAGACGTAATACTAGCTGCAATATGTGACCCTGAATTAAATTATACACATTTGCTGTAATGCACATCTTTGTTACAATTAATAATCTGAATGTGGTCTAGTTAATAAATTAATACATGTACATCTAAACATAAGTACCTACTTCAGCATGTCAAAACCAGAATCATATTCAACCTCAAAACTACTGGGGTACTGATATTATAGTTACTCATTGACATACAGCATGATATAATATAGAATGATAAAGTATAGGATCGTATAGTTACAGCATGGTAGAGTATGGTATCGTGTGGTATGGTATGGTAATATAGTAGGTTAGCATAGAGTAAAGTAGATGGTTAAGCCTTTACCTAATGTATTTATATGTTGATATGCTTATAAAACATGTTTATTAATATGTTTCCATACATAAAGTACCACCATAAAGTTATACAATTATTTTCAGGGGCACCTGTTTAATATACCTAAACATTATTATAAAAAAACATTTAAATACATCATTTCATACATCTAAATTATTACTGACTATCAATGTCGCTTCAGGCTCAATCTCAGAACAATAAAAGAAATTCTACATTCAAAACTTATTTTTGAACTAAAAGAATGTTATTCACTAACAGACGATTCATAATGTCTTTTGGTTATCTTTAAAACTCAAATCCACTCTCAAAAGAAGAAGGTTGACAACTTTAAGGGTAATCAAAAGGATTTTGTTTTGTTTTTTACAATCTACAAAGTTTAAAAAAATTCATGATAATATTTTCAAGCAAAACTATGTCTGTTAAATTATATCTCTAAAGTTGTATGACAACTATGAATGGGACATCATGATTCAATTCAAAATTTATTGAATAGCTATTTTTGTTCAAGTTACCAGGGGGTTAAAAAAAAAAAAAAAAAGGCATGACTAAAGAAAGCCCTCTCCTTGAAAAAAATCTATACTCTTACACAGAGGATACTCTTATACTCAGAAACACAAAACACCAATATGACTACAGATAATGGTAGATTTAGGAAGATTTCATTTAAAAAGGACCAAAAGAAATGGGCTTCAAAAGAATTGGGACTTTTACAGAGCAAAATAATAATAACATCCCTGATATTCAGTAGTCAGAAAGTCACGCCAAATGTACCTCCTAAACATCTCCCACATCCATCCTCTCCTCTGTTTTCTCTGCTGGGCCCCCACCATGTCTCACCTATCACAGCCTCCAGCCTAATCTCCCTGCAGGAGGTTCCCCTCCCGCCAATCATTCTCCACACCACAGTGCTACTGTTATAAATTGCAGATTTGGTTATGACACTGCAATTTTGAAACACCTTAAATAAATTTGAATTGACTTGCGCTAAAAAAAAGCACAAATTGCTCAGTGTTGTGTTCAAGGCCCTTCCCTCTCAGCCTCTGCCTGTCCTTCCACATTTATCCCCAGGACTGCTTTCCTCACATACCATGCTCCACTCACCCCACACCATGAGCACTTTCTCTTTCTGCTTGAAATGTCCTTCCTGGCCTTTTTACCAGGTCAGCCTTATTCACCCCTCAGGTTCAAATATCACAGTCTCTGGCCTACTCTTTTGAATAAATTATCTGTGCCTCCACCAATACTCTCATAGCCTTTTATAATACATGTATCTATAATAGCTCCTCGCAACTGTCTGGTAATTAACTATCTGTCTACCTCTAGGCTCCTATAAATAGTACAGTCATGTCTTTTTTTACTTGTCTTTCAGACCTTTGCAGTCATCACAATATATAGAACATAAAAGGCACTTAATAAATACGTGCTGAATGAATGGGGGAGCAGGTGTTTGAAATGGGCTTTGGAGAACAAATAAGGTCATAACAGATGTAAGCAGGAAGTAAATGTGGGGAGGATGGACACTATTGTGGCTCATGAGTAAAAGCTACATGGTTATATTTGAGAAAGATTAATTCAACCTCAGAGTAAAAGAAGGACTGGAAAGAGGCAAAAGAGGAAGTGTGAAAATTAATTGGGTATTATAATTCAGACAGGAAAAAAACAAACAAAAAAACTTGGACTTGGTAAGGTCAACAGAAATAGAAAAGAAATAGCAGAGATGACACTCTCCTTGGAGGTAAAGCTCCACACTATGCTGAAGTTATTTTTTCTGGAAATAAATTATTGATGTTTCTTATTAAATTTTAATCTAAATTTATCTGACTCTTCCACATCATCATTTTCCCTCTATTTTAATTTTTGGGCTAGTGAAAAGATTACATTTGGCTGGCAGGAACTGGTCCTTTAATTTTTGCCTAGAAAGTTGATATTTCATGAAAAGTCAAAAAATCCACTTAAAATGACATCTCTTCCCACAATCAGTTATGTAACTTACCTGGAACTATAAAATGTAAAATAGCTCGAAGTGCCTCCAGCTGCACTGATAATGACGTCTCATGACTTCTCATAACTGTTATTATTTTGGGGGCCACTGCTGCCATTGTATCCAGGGAAGTGTTACTAGAGATAAAATATTGAAATGCTTATTAAAAGTACAACCTGATTCCAATATAAACACCAAGTTGAAACAAGTACGAGAAAACAGAACTATTTTATCAGAAAAGGCTGATGTGAATTCGGCAGTATGAGCATACACAATTTAAATTCTAATTGAGTTAAACTTTGACATCAAGAAGTTAAATTTACAGTAAACTGGGAATTCTTTTATTTAGTTTCCTAGAACTAACAACTTCCTTCTGATCTATACATGGGTCACTGGCAGCAACCCTGGAAAGTAGGTGTTATTATTTGCATTTTCTAGCTACAGAATTTAGGCTAACAGAGGTTAAACATCAAGGTTCTATCACTGGAACGTGACAGAGCCAGAGCTGGAATGCAAACTCTGACCACCAAGTCCAGAGAGCTGTTTATTGTATAACTACCTGCCTCTTCCAGATTAACACCACTAGACTTCTTATATGGTGTTCTTAATTATTTTTTGCACTAAAGTCTTGGTTTCTCTAAGGTATTTTAGCTATACTTTCTTTTACATATAAATAAATGTAGATTTCAGTAGGTCCTACAAACTTTAATAGAGGCAGCCCTTGCTTTACACAGTGCCCTACTGACTAAAACTTCCGCATATCATAACTGTGTCCTCACTTTGCGTGGGTCTGTGGTTACTGACATATAGTCCCTTTTTTCCACTTTAAAGTCCCAGGTTAAACACATCCCCTCTTTGTAGCCTCTCTCCTTTGGTCACCCTAGCTTGGTTAAGCAAGACCCTATGATTTTACACATCCTGCCATTGAATTATCACACTGTATTGTAATTATCTGTTTCTAAATTAGTCTCCCCAACTAGACAGGGAGATTTTTAAGGGCAGGCACAATGTCATAGTTAACTTTGAATCCCCAGGACTGGAAATTTACACATTTAATATATGAGAAAACAGTCAGAAACATTAATTGCCCAGAATGTACAAAATCTTAAACTGTCAGTTATTCCACTGCATTTTTGCCTCATATATAAAGGTTCATACACTGCCAGAACCATAAAAATCACAATTTAAGGTAAACTTAAAAATAACAATTAGAAGCCATATCCTGATTTTATCTTTTATACCTTTCACATAACACAATAATCTGAAAAACTGTTTAAGGTTATGTTCTATATAACTGCCATTTTTCAAAACATAGTCAACACCAAGCATTAAGCACAAAAGCAAACCTTCAACGTAGTTCTACTTTATCATCCCTTTCAATATGTAGATAAAATAAGTCTATGTATCACTGACATGAAATTATATTGCAAAATGTTTCACTCTTCAAATGCCTTGTTTTTCCTTTTATTCTTAAAATTATGCTCAAAATATTGATATTCTACCTGGTCCAATTAATATATTCTACATAAACTCAGAAATATGTATTACCTTCCTTCAAAAAGATGATTTAGCATTTTACAGCCACTTTCAGCCACTTCAGGGGAATGTATATGCTTCTGCATTAACTCCAATACATTCAGATATATTCCTTTTGATAACAGGATCTTTCTGAAATTAACTACAAGATTTTTTAAATGTTACTTGTATAAATGAAAGCACATTCTCATAATCGTGCAAAAAGACACATACTATTTATGATAAAAACTGAACAAAGTGAGTTTAGAGGGAACATACCTCAACATAATAACAGCCTTATATGAAAAACCTATAGCCAATATCATACTCAATGGGGAAAAGCTGAAGCATTTCCTCTAAGATCAGGAACAAGACAAGGATGCCCACTTTTGTCATTTTTATTCAATATAGTATTTGAAGTCCTAGCCACACTAGACAAAGAAATATAGGGAATCCAAATTGGAGAGGAAGACGTAAAACTGTCACTGTTTGCAGATGACATGATATATATAAAGAAAATCCTAAAGATGCCACCAAAAAAGTATTAGAACTAATAAATAAACTTAGTAAAGTTGCAGGTACAAAATTAAAATACAGAAATACATTGTGTTCCCTATACACACAATGAGAACGAACTATCAGAAAGGGAAATTAAGAAAACAATCCCATATACAATTGCATCAGAAATAAATCTAACTACGGATGTAAAAGACCTATACTCAGAAAACTATAGACACTAATGAAAGAAAATGAAGATGACACAAACAAATGAAAAGCTATTCTGTGCTCATGGATTGGAAGAATTAATACTGTTAAAATGACCAAACTACCCCAGGCAATCTACAGATTCAAAGCAATCCTTATCAAAATACCAATGGCATTTTTCACAGAACTAAAACAAACCATTCTAAGATTTTTATGGAAACACAAAATACACCAAATATCTAAAACAAACTTAAAAAGAAGAACAAAACTGGAGGCATCACACTCCCTGATTTCAAACTAACAGTAAACAAAACAGTATGATACTGGCAAAACAAACAAACACACAGCTCAATGGAACATACTAGAGAGCCCAGAAATGTACCCACATGTATATGTTCATTTACTCTCTAACAAAGGATGCAGGCATATACAATGGGGTAAACACAGCCTCTTCCATAAATTGTGTTAGGAAAACTGGACAGCTACATACAAAAGAATCAAGCTGGACTTCCTTTTCACAGGATATACAAAAATAAACTCAAAATAGATTAAAGAATTAAATGGAAGACCTGAAACCATAAAACTCCTAAAAGAAAACATAAGCAGTATGCTCTTTCACAATGATCTTAGCAATATTTTTTTTCGATCTCTCTCCTCAGGCAAGGGAATCAAAAGTAAAAATGGGGCTTCCCTGGTGGCGCAGTGGTTGAGAGTCGGCCTGCTGATGCAGGGGACACGGGTTTGTGCCCCGGTCCAGGAAGATCCCACGTGCCGCGGAGCGGCTAGGTCCATGAGCCATGGCCGCTGGGCCTGCGCGTCCAGAGCCTGTGCTCCGCAACGGGAGAGGCCACAACAGTGCAACAGTGAGAGGCCCGCATACCGCAAAAAAAAAAAAAAAAAAAAAAAAGTAAAAATGAACAAATGGGACTGCATCGAACTAAAAAGCTTTTACCCAGTAAAGGAAACTATCAACAAAATGAAATGGTCACCTACTGAATGGGAGAAGATATTTGCAAATGATATATCTAATAAGGGATTCACATTCAAAATATACAAAGAACTTATAGAACCCAACATCAGAAAAACAAATAACAAGACTAAAATATGGGCAGATGACCCTAATAAACATTTTTCAAAGAAGATTTAAGGATGGCCAACACACACATGAAAAGATGCTCAACATTACTAATCATCAGGGAAATGCAAATCAAAACCATAACGATTTATTACCTCACAACTATCAGAATGGCTATCATCAAAAAGACCACAAATAACAAACGTTGACGAAGATGTGCAGAGAAGTGAACCCTCATAAACTGTTGGTAGAAATGCAAATTGGTGCAGGCACTATGGAAAACAGTATGGAGATACCTCAAAAAATTAAAAATAGAACTACCATATGATCCAGCAATTCCACTCCTGGATATTTATCCAAAGAAAACAAAAATGCTAATTTGAAAAGATACATGCTCATACTAAGTGAAGTAAGCCAGACAGAGAAAGATAAATATCATATGATATCACTTATATGAGGAATCTAAAAAAATGATACAAATGAAGAAAGACAAATATCATATGATATCACTTATATATGAGGAATCTAAAAAAATTATACAAATGAACTTATTTACAAAAAAGAAATAGATTCACAGACACAGAAAACAAACTTATAGTTACCAAAGGGGGGGAAGGGATAAATTGGGAGTTTGGGATTAAAATATACACACTACTATATGTAAAATAGATAACCAACAAGGACCTACTGTATAGCACAGGGAACTATACTCAGTATCTTGTAATAACCTATAACAGAAGAGAATGTAAAAAAAGAATACATATATTTACATATATATAAGTGAAGCACTTTGCTGTACACCTGAAGCTAACACAACACTGTAAATCAACTATATTCCAATAAACTTTTTTTAAAAAGAAAAAAATATGTATGCACCCCTATGTTCATTGTAGCATTATTCACAATAGCCAAAATATGGAAGCAACCTAAGTGCCCATAGATACATGAATGGAAGATTTGAATACTACTGAGCCATGAAAAATAGTAAAATCTTACCACTTGCAGCAACATGATGGACCTAGGGGGTTAGACTAAGTGAAATAAGTAGGAGAAAACAAATATCCTATGATTTCACTTATATGTGGAATGTAAAAAGGAAAAGAAGTGAACAAACAATGAAACAAACAGACTCATAGATACAGCAAACAAAATGGTGGTTGCCAGAGCAGAGAACAGTGGGGGATAAGTGAAAGAGAGGGAAGGAACTTAAGAGGTACAAACTTCCTGTTACACAATAAAGGAGTCATAGGGATGGAATGTATAGCATGGGAAATATAGTCTATAATAATGTAATATCTTTGTATAATGACAGATGATAACTAGACTTATCATGCTGCTCATTTTGTAGTGTATAGAAATATAAAATCGCTATGTTGTGCACCTGGAACTAACAGAGTACTGCAGGTCAATTGTATTTCAAAAACAGGCTCACAGAAAAAGAGGAATTTGTGGTTACCAAAAGCTGGGGGAGGGGTGGAAGGGGGGATTGGATGAAAGTGGTGAAAAGGTACAAACTCCCATTTATAAGATAAATAAATACTAGGGCTGTAATGTACAACATGATTAATATAAGTAACACTGCTGTGTGTTATATATGAAAGTTGCTAAGAGAGTTATTCCTAAGAGTTCTCATCACAAGGAAAACATTTCTTTTTTCTTTTATTTTGTATCTATATGAGATGATGGATGTTCACTGAACTTATTGTACTAATAATTTCATAATGCTGTACACCTTAAACTTATACAATGCTTTATGTCAATTATATCTCAATAAAAATGAAGAAAAAAGCACAAGAAAAAATATTTTTAAAAAGTAAAAACGGTACATCTTCCAACCTAAATACCACCATCTTGCATGGAGCAGGATAAGCTTTCATCAGGGGAAACAACAATGGTTCCACCTAATCAGAGCATGTGACATCTACCTGGCCACTTTAAGCTACTATGAACTGAACCACCAGTTTAAAAAAGGAGCTACTCTCCCGGCTGATGTTACTGATCCAATTACCAAGGGGAGACAGGTTACTGCTACACAATGGTGGCGAGGAAGACTGTCTGAGATCCAAGGTAATCTCTAGCAGCCTCTTGATACCTGTATCCCCAACAGTAAAAGTGAATTGAAAACTACAGCAACCAACACACTACTATAATATATAAAATAAGTAACCAACAAGTACCTACTGTATAGCACAGGGAACTATACTCAATATTTGTAATCACCTATAAGGGAAAATAATCTGAAAAAGAATATATGTATGTATAACTGAATCACTGTGCTGTACACCTGAAACTAACACAACATTGTAAATCAACTATACTTCAATTTAAAAAAATCAAAAAAAGAAGAAAGAAAGAAAACTACAGCAACCAAAAAAAAGCATTATGACTGAGGACTTTGACCTTTCATGGATGAAGATTTGGGTCACTCCAGAACGAGGAGCAACTGAAGTTCTGGCGGAGGACATGGGAAATATGGAATGAGGAGATGAAAACAGAAACTATAGATACTAACTAAATATATATACATATACACATACACGCACACCAACTACGACCTGGTGACCAATTACAGAAATGAGTACTACTATAGTAGCTTTAGCTAATGTCTCCAGGATTCTTACATGTATGTGTCAATATGTATAAAGTAATCCTTTTCTTAAAAAAAAAAAAACAAAAAAAAAAGAAGCAGTTTAAATCTCACAAAATCATGGTTGTTTTGTTGACATATCAAAGAGTTCCAGGGAGTTAAGAACTACAGCACCAACACAATGTGGTTTGTACATGGTAAGGGTTTGTCTCCTCCCTAAGGGGCCTCACACAAAAAACAGCCAAGGCCAGTGCTCATTTTCAAGAGTGAGATCCCCATCCAGGTCTCTGCACAGTAGAGGATGGGAGACTCAAGAAGAGCAGTTTCCTTTTCTGCCACTCTGACTCATTATCCCTTGAAGGCAACCCCTGGCTAACTCTCAGGGATCTTGCCAGCCCAAGCCTCTTATGATGGACTTTTCAGTGCCATCAGAGAGGTAGAGTGAGAAAGGAGGAAAACAAAGAAGTGATTTTTCTCTTGATTTGACTTAAATAATAGTGTAAGGAAACATGCATGAGGAGGTTTCTTTATTCTTTTCACTCTAACCAGGTTCTCTACTAAAAGCTGATGCTAACACTGGTCTTACTTTCAAGCTTTCAGTGTTTTTCTCTATTTTTCTCTCTGCAAAAATATCCTTCAAGAGCTGCCAAGTCCCAATGCCTTTATGATGAATTTTCTCCCAAGATTTTCTGGCAGTATTTCCTGTTTATGAGGGCAGGAATCAGAGCAGCCTGAGCCTCAATTTTAAACCTCAAGTGTTCTTCCAAAGGTATAACAGCCATTTTTCTCTCCTTAATAATGCAAAGCTATAAGAGTTACATGTAAAGGACTATTTTTTTTTAATTTTTATAATGGACAATTTTAGCAGATTTTATAATGGTGAATATCTCTCCACTCATTGCATTCCTCAGAAAATAACAAGAAGAGTGTATAAAGGAAATGGGGGGGGAAATGTGACCATTTGGCGATTATTATAGGTATCCAAAAAAAATACCACTGGACACAAACTAAAAGTCCATCAACAAGGGCTTCCCTGGTGGCGCAGTGGTTGAGGGTCCGCCTGCTGATGCAGGGGACGCGGGTTCGTGCCCCAGTCCGGGAGGATCCCACGTGCCACGGACGGCTGGGCCCGTGGGCCATGGCCACTGGGCCTACGCGTCCAGAGCCTGTGCTCTGCGACGGGAGAGGCCACAGCGGTGAGAGGCCCGCATACAGAAAAAAAAAAAAAAAAAAGTCCATCAACAAGAAACTGGACTACAAAATAGGAAACAGGCATACATTGGGAAACTACACAACCATTAAAAACAATAATGTGAGAATTTACATTTATCAACACAAAAAAAGAAATGTAAAATTTGTTTATAAAAGATTATATGATCCCATTTCTCCAAAAAATATAAAGTGTATTGTATAAGTCATGTGTAAGTACATACATAGAAGTCCAGAAGAAGAATATCAAAATGTTATTTTCTTCTTTATCCTTTTATCTATATATCAATATATCTATATATCAGATGTGTAATTTACATATTTGAAGTTTTTACAATATATTGCTTTTATAATTTAAAAAATACCACAAAATGTGTTTCTTTTTATTAAAAAATATGGTGTATCTCTTACCGTTTTGTTCTAACAGAGTCGACAATGCATTTGCAGATGCCTGGAAGACTTCTTTTGATGAAGAATGCATCAGCATCGAGAGCATCACTTCCCTGTGAGCTGGGAACCTTTCACAAATTCAACCACAATATGAATAGTAATCTCTTTAATAATTAGCTCAAATATTCACTTACTGTTATCTAATCTCTCTAACAACAAATAAGGGCAGATAAACAATATTTTATGCCACCTCTACTCACAGGAGTGAATTACAGTTAAACAGTTTTGTATTTAAAAGTTATATTCAAATCCATGAACTACTAATAAAGTAGTATTTCTGTTTCTTCAAAGTAGATAAGCAGTAGACGAAGAAAATAAAAGGCTCAGCAGATATATAAAGAGGTGCTAAGGGTAAAAAGATTAAGTGAGAAAAAGAAGATGATGTAAGCAAGAAATGAAAAATTAAAAGTCATAATGAAGCAAAGTGAAATTTTTAATGTAGAGCATAAATATGTTTTAATGATGTATTTATTTTAATGATCTCCTATGGATTTTGAGGAATTAGTGTCTATGAACTGAAATTTATAAACTGCAACATGAACCAACCTTATCCTAATTTCTTTAAAAGATTGCTCAAAGCAGATTAGAAGGCTGGTTTAACATATATTTTTCAAAATTTAATGTTTCCATTCAAAATAGATGTTTAAATAAATAGCATCTGTGTCATTAATTCCCTTCTGATTGGCAGTAGGTTACTCTGCTGACAGGCTGTCAGGATTTGAGATGCAGAATATTACTATTTAAATTTCCAAGGTAAGTCATTCAAAATTTAAAATCCAGAGGATATGCAGAGCCAACAGTAAAAATCTAAGCAGTTGCTCATGGACATGAAACAAATCTGATATACTCAGAACTCGTGTGTCTGTGGGAGAGGTGACTGGTCTTATGAGGTTTAAATGGTGCTCCCATAGAAAGCATCCTCAAGAGCTGACAGCTACATATAACCCTCTCAAGAGAAGAGAGGTCAACACTGCTACACCAAGTGGGGAATCACTATATGAGGCTTCTAAGCACATCTAATTCCTGATATTGACAACCTGCTGGCTAGTAACCACAACAGACAAGGTCACAGATTGCTCTGCGATTTCTATCACTTGAGATTAATTAATATGGCATTTTAAATGATTAGTCAGAAAACTGAAAGGTTCTTTCTTGATGATTCATAATTTACTGAATGACTCTTGATTCTAAATCTCTCAGTAATAACTCTCAAACAAACCACCTTTTACTAACTATCCAAGGCAATGGGATCAAAATATATATCCACAAGTATTTTGTGGCAACACTTAAAACATAAATGCCTACATCAAAAATATTTCAAACAATAAAAATTTCAGTTATGGTATTTCATGTGAATTGATTAAAAATATGATTGAAATTTTCTATCATATAGAATCAAAACTACTGACTGGCCATCTTCATCTCCAATCTTCTCATGTAAACTGTTTTGGTACATAAGGAGATTATTCAGGGCCCAACATGCAGCCTCCTGGATTAGGGAAGGAAAAAAAGAAACCTGTCAAAAAATAAATTATTGAACAAACAATTTTGAACGACTATAAAATTTATGAAAGAGTCCAACCTGCACATGCTTGTTCTTTCTATGCCACGTTAATGCTTTGTAGCAGGCTTCCAGCCAAAACAATTTATCTTCTTCATCATCATTCTCCTGATTCTCATTCTTTTCCTCTAAGTCTTGATTTAAGAAAATGGTCTCAGCTTGGAAAAAATGTAAACATGTAACTTACTTACAGTTTGAATGACCAACTCTAAATCCGTATATTGAAACATTATCAACAGAGTGAGGTATTCTTTAGTAGTGGCCCTGGTTAATTAAAAGACCTTTTTAATATATTACACACTTCATCATACTGCTACCCCATCTAGATAAATTACCAGATGAGCAAGAGGGTACCAAACAAAACTAATAGGCTAGAAGAAGATTAATTAAGGAAGTTAACTGCTAATAATAAAGCTAAATCAAGGATGTATTTACTGATAACTGAACTGGGAAGGATGTACTTACCACAACTGTTAGTTCCCTTGAAAGTATCGTCTATTGGAAAATGAGTTACATTAAGACAGAAAAGGCATTTAAGGGTTCCTTCTCCACATATGACTTTCTTGTTATAATGTTATCTTGTTATAATGTTAATATTCAAGATCAAATGCACCTGTAAGAATTTCCTTGTTAGTTAAGTTACTTACTGAGGAGAGCTAAACAGCTGAGTGCTGCGATCTGTAATGCTGCATTCTCTGAATACTGCTGCACAGCTTTCACCACAAACTCATGCACCTCGTTTAATACCAGGATATTAAAAAAATTACCTAAAAGTTAAGTGAGATATTAGTGGAACTCTCATTCATGGAACTTAAATTACCTTTAATCACATAACAGTATTTAAATCAACAAATTTGAGTAGTGATGACTATTCTTAATGACATTAAAACATATATTTACTTTAATTAAAATAGCTTAAGAGGATTGCATAAAGTATTGAAAATTTATTTTATGCACTCATTCAATTATCTTGCTTAGACAATGGAAATGACTGGGCAAAAAAAAAAAATTAAATGTTTGAGTTATATTAACTTGTGTTCATTGACTCCCTCTCATGTCATCATCATATTAAAACAATGAGGTATCTGTTATTCATGACACTACAATATTGAGTGTACAAAACAGCTTAATTTTCCTGCCTTCTAAAAGATGGGGGAAAAAACCTTCCTTGTCATTAAATACTTTTGCTGAAACAGCCTTCTTTCACTTAAAGAATAGCGCTCAGAAAACCCATTGGCACACTTATCATTATCTGCCCTTTTCTATGATAATCTTAGAAGAAAAATATGAGAATATTTTACTACCTCTAACCCGACCCAGGAAGACATCCCTTACATTTTTGTACTCATTCTTCTCATAATCATATAGAAATCTAAATCCTTATAAGGAAAAAACTTGTAAATGACAGTCCAAAAATATGTGCCTCCTTCCACTTAGCTTATCTGTAACTCATTAACAGTCACCAAGTTTCCTTCTAGGAGTAAGAATGAAACTCCTAGTTAGCTATATGTGTAATTAGATGATCCCTGAGACACACAGCCAGAATTGGAAAAGATTCTATACCATGAAAAGCCTAAAGCCCACACTAAATATTAATCAAAGCTTCAAAATCAAAAGGCAGATTAACTAGGGGTAGCTCCTCTTTATCAACATCTTTTTATGTTCATGCTTCTTCCACATTCACCCATTAAGCTGACATACTCCCCAGCCCTTAGTGGTCTCTCGTCTTGGAGGGTCATTTCAAAACAGGTTCTTTTCCACTTTTACCAGCTTATCTAAACTTGGGCTGTCTCACCTCCTTTTCCCTAGTATTATTCCCATGCCACTGCCAACAGCTGCTCTACCACTGAAAACTGTATGACTCTGAGCAAACATCAGTGAGACTGGCCTTATCTTATTTTCATTTATATTTAGTTTATGTGAAAATATATAGTAAATTATATAAGGCCTTTAAATGCATTAACCCCATAACTGAATTTCATAATTTGACAAAATGCTTAGTATTTATTTACTGACTTTGGGTTTTTATTTTAATTATGAGGAAGAAGTGAAAAGTTTTATTCAGCTTCTTTGAAACAATAACAGGGACAATAAATTCTCTAGTCACTAAGAAAGCACCTTTAACTAAAGATCAATTTGAGGAAATTCGCTGGTGGTCCAGTGGTTAAGACTCTGCACTGTCACTGCCAAGGGCCTGGGTTTAATCCCTGGTCAGGGAACTAAGATCCCACAAGCCTTGAGGTGCGGCCAAAAAAAAAAAGATCAATTTGATGACTTTTTACTTTCAAAAAATGTCACAGGACAATATAAAACTTATAAATGATATAATAGTTTATATGGTTTATTTAATTTCAACAGTATAATGTCAACCACCCTTAATGTGCTATTGTAGACCTATTTGAAAATCAAGTACCATTTCCTCATCATGACAATAAAACCACTTATTCATCTGGCTCATTTAAGGGATTAAGGTAAACTCACATTCTTAGTATGTCATGCAAGTTTTAACTTGAGTGGTGAATTGTAGAACATGAACTAGAGAATTCTATATTAATGTGCTACTCTATTAGCTAGATTTAAGAAATCAACTTTTGAATTACTTTAAAACTTTACCAGATATCAGCTAGCTTGTACAACTGTGTGCTTCTTCATGAAAATATGAGTTAAATCTCACCTGATAAAAGAAATAAACTAGTAAATGGCTACAACATTTTAGAAGAAATGCTTTGTTTTGCTTATGAATGCAGAAATCTGGATTCTTAGCCTGATGTTACCACTTACTGACTACATGATCTTGGATAAGACACACAGACTTGCTAAAATAGGTCCTCATCTGTAAATACGGAGATAATAAGAATATCACATCTCCCAGGATTGTTTCAAGGATCAAAAAATTATATATTGTATACGAAACTACTTTAGAAAATATGAAAGAAATGTGCCAATAAGACATTATTTTCATATCTCCACAGTTTTGGTCATATGATAAGCATTCAATAAATGCTTATCAAGGAAAGAAACAAACTGAAGTTGTGCATGCAAATTAGAATTCAATTTATAAAAATTCCATTTTAACTGAAACTACCTAGGAATATTCCTAAGGTTAAAATCAATTGCAGAATTATACAAATTCTGAATACAGGGGATATAGCCATATTTCTGTAAGTGAAAATATAAGTTTCTACTATAAAAACATAAAAATGAGTTTTTTCAAATGAATGGTGATGTTTTTTCCCAAAGTTATAGTGATGAAAAGTCAAATGTCTATTATAATAATCCTGATTTTGCACAAAACATTTCTGGTGATCCTTTTTAGAAAAGGTTGTTGGAACCAATTTCCAACAGTTAGGGATCCTACCTTACTATTCACCAACCATTTACTTTTTAATGCGTTGCTCTCCTCACAAAAACATCAAGGAACTCTCCAAGGTGTGTATTGAGGGAGTTGGGGAAGGCTCAACAAGGAGCCGAAACAAGAACTCTGAGCTGAAAGCAAATGGTCAAGCCAGAGTTGCCATGTGGGAAAGTATGAGTCACTGTGATCAACTAGCCTTGATCAGACTAGCCTTGTACTCTCTCCACAGGAGGGTAGCTCAATCAGAGTCTCCCACTTCAAGTTTGAATCTTAAAAAATATTCTAAAGTGGTCCCAGGTCAGTCCTGTGCCCTAGCTCCTGGCAAACATCTCTGGATGAGATGTTTAGGTCCTCAGGATTCTCAGAGATTAAACTCAATCAAAGAAAAACTCACAAACATACAGGAAAACAAGACTCCATGACAGACAGGCAGTCAACGCAGGAGCAGTAGGTTTAAACTCTCAAGAACTTCATATATTGGAATTATCAGGTACAGAACACAAGATAGCTATGTATTAATGATTAAAGAAATAAAATTAGAATAAAAGAAAAGAGAAAGGGGAAGGGAAGAGTGAATAAGAGTCAGTCAAAAGTTACCTGGCAGATCTGAAAATAAATATATAAATTTTTTATATTTTTTATATTTTAGATTTTTTTATAAATATATAAAAACTCTAATAAAATGACCAACTTGAATTTATCACAGGAGTACAAAGTGGCTTACTATTAGAAAACCTGTACATGCAATTCTAATTCTCCATATTATCAAGATAAGAGGAAAACAAATGATCTTAAAGTTTTTTTAAATATTTGATAAAATTCAATATTCATAATTCTTTTTAAAAAGCCCACATATTAAAATAAAAGCAAACAAGAAACAGAAGGAAACTTCTTAACTTGATAAAAGCTACTTGTCACAAAACAAACAAGATTAACAACAACAATAACAACAACAAAAGCCCATATAATAAGCATTATTCTGGATGGGAGAATATAAAGCATTCCCTTTAAAATCAAGAAAAAGACAAGGATGCCTACTATCACGGCTTCTATTCAACACCATACTAGTAATTGTGGGCCATGCAAGAAGACAAGGAAATCAAATTAAATAACTGCTACACAGAAAACCTAAGATCATTTATAAATAAATGTTTACAATTAATAAGAGTTTAGATAAGATTAATATGCAAAAAATCATTTGCATTTCTTTACACATACACAGTTCAAAAATACAATTTTAAAAAAGACACCGTTTATAATAACAAAAATAGGGTACCTAGAAATAACTAATAAGATGTGCAAGACTTGTATGGAAAAAATTATAATGTAAAGTTGTCAGTTCTTAAACTGATCCATATATTCTGTATGATTTTAATCAAAATTCAAATAGAGTTTTCCAAGGAACTGGACAAGTTAATTCTAAAATGTATATGGCATTGTAAAGGCCCATGAAAAAAGCCAAGCTGTAACCAAAGAAGAAGAATATATAATGACTTTACCTATTAGCTTTTGAGATATCAGGACTTACAGAGCTATAATAATTTAAAGTTTGATATGGAGCCAGGCAAATCAAATCAACAAACAAACACAACAGAACAGCAAAAACAGAAATATACATATATTACATATTATAAACCTATAAATAATACATACATATTATATACATATATTCAATATATGATACTACTGGGAAATGGATGAACTATATAATAAATTGTGCTCTCCATATTATAAATGGGGGGGTAATTGAATTCCTATGTATAAAATAATTTCAAACAGATTTTAACACTTTAATGTTTAAATTAGAAAGATTTTGGATAAAATGTGGAATACATTTATTATCTTAGGCAAAGGAAGGATTTCTTAAAATACATTAAAAAGGGTAAATCACAAAGCAACTAATCATGAAATTAAACTATACCACAAAAGCCACATAAAGAAGATAAAAAGACAGCTCACCAATCAAGACAAAATATTTTCGATACATATAACTGACCACCAAAACATTATTAGCCAGAACTAAGAATCAATTTTTAAGAAGACAGACTATACCATGGAAAACAGAAAAGGGCAAATCAGGTACTCCACAAAAAGAAGAAGCACCAATAGCAAAGAAATATTTTAAAAGATATTCACCTTCCTTTACATTTTCATAGCAAGACAGATGGTAATAGCATAAAACAAGACATAAACCAATGTCCGTGGATAGGAAAATGGATAAATAAATTGTGGTATACTCACATCATAGAATACTACATACAACTATATGCAAAAATATTCATGAGTCTATAAACAAAATAGCTTTTAAAAACTTGCAGAAGATAACATTCAGCATGATGCCATTTTTATCAAGCAAAAACAAGCAAACGTTAACAATTTTGTTTACAGAGATAAATGAATGTAGTAAAATTTAATTTAGAAAGCAAAAGGTTTATTAACACAAAACTCTGGAGAGTGTTAACCTCTGTAGAGAAAGTGGAAGAAGGGCAGAGCCCAGAGTAGCTTTACCAGCACTGGTAATGTACTAATACTTAAGTTGGGTGAGGAGTTCTTTTGCACTGTGCTTCACATTTTCTATATGTTATGCTTATTCTTTTGTATGTATCAACTATTTACATAATAATACTTTAAATATAGCCTAACAGTGATAAGACTTCTCATATTGCACACTTTTATTTTTGCCACTCCTATTAAAATTCCACCTAAGAATGGCAGAACAGTTTGCTAATTTACAATATTTCCATCCAGTGTCTGTCAATATGTTACTTATCCATAAACATAAACATATGTATGCTATATATACTTACATCATATAGACTGTGATAAATTAACCAAGAATTATAACTTACCTAATGTAAGCCTATGGAGCAAGCAGCAACTCACTTCTTGAATTTTTTCACTGACAGGGAATGCTATCATGGCTTCTACCACGATATTATAACACCTGACGTTGCCACTCATGAGGACTTCAACATTACTGCCTAAATTTAAAGAAATCATAATTTTCAATAAGGTAATAATTTCCCTTTTGAAATATGCATACAAAGACACCTTACAGAGATTTTAAATATATGGCAGTATAATGGCTACATTTCCAAATTTAAATATCATGTTCTGTCAAATAGCTATAAATAGCTACTGTTGTTCGATGTTAATATAATACGATTTAGGACTCACTTCTAGCATTAAGGGAAAGTTGCTTTATTCCGGTATTTTTGGCTTAAAAACTTAAAGAAAATAAAGGGAAAACTGAGAGTGCTTTTTATATCAGTCAAAATATGTAAAGTTTTGGCTGTAAGTTTTCAAATAAATGGATTTGGGGCCTGTTTCCGAATGAGGCACTATTCCATTGGATAACGGATTTTAATTGCTCCTTTTCCTCAAACCAACAGAAAGAAAATCAAGATTATATCACATAATAGAAAAGGTAGAATCAGCTATCATCTATTTCCTGTCCATTCCAGAAGGGCAGCAGAAGAGCAGCCAGTGTAAAAGGCAGCAAAACCGAGCTTCCTGAAGGCTCTGAGATAGACGGGGAAAAGAATGGATGAAGGGGAGAGGAGAGACATAATATTAAAATGTATAACTAAGGGATAAACATAGGTGAACCACAAAGGAAGGAAAGAATCCACTGGGAAAGGCAATTAATCAGTAGAGTATGTGAACCTATGTGGAGAAAACTAATTTATATGTCTGAATGAAATGTTGACTATTCTTAAAACAGACAGAAAAAAGGTGTTTGCAAAACATTTTTCTTTCTTTTTTGGCACAATCAAACTAACCAACTGCTTTCCAAAACCTACATTTTTAATGTCTAAGTTGTATTTAAAAAACACTAAATATGGAAAAAGAAGGAAAGGAAATGGCCTCAATGCAATTACCTCCTTTTATTCAGAATCAAAGATACAACTTGCTCTAGATCCAAGGTAAAGTTTAAAACACTTGCTTTTTAAAAATTTTTAGTTGCTGCTTTCTTTGACCTTTTCTTTATGAATCAGCACATTTACACTGGAGTTATGGTGATGTGGGTGGAAAAGAATGAATTTCAAAACAACCAGCACAAAATAAATAAATAAATGTATAGCCAAGGAAAGGTAAAATGAAGAATATATTCAGTTTGTTGGCAGTAGACGACTCAGAGAAGTTTAAACTCCATTTCCTATTATTGTTCTGCCCCATCTACTTCTAAGAGTTTAACTTTCCATGGATAAGAAAATGATGGATTTTATAACCATTATTAAGAAAGGGCATTCTTTCACAAGATGATTAGTCTCACATCTGTGAGATTTCTATGTCTGAAACCATATATGCATATTATATATAATAAGCTACATATGTATTAAATATAAAGCATGTAGTAATACTGTCAGTGTTTTAACCACACTTACTACATTACATTGCCAGGTGCTAGTCTACATTTTTCACATTATTTAACTGATTTAATCCTCACAACTTCACATGTGTGAAGATGAAATTATTACCAGATAAATGCATGTGTAAATCCTGTACAAGCCCAAACAGGTAATACATGAAATACAGAATGCTCATGTGAAGTTACAAAACAGAAGTAATAGAAATCTGATGTATTATTTTAGTCCATTAGTATTCACTGGTAGCATACACAGCAAATTAATTTCTTCTTATTTGTACTTTTTTTGTTATAAAAGTGGCTAGATTTCATAGCATCACCCAAATGCTAAACAAGAATCACAATAAAGTTCCAACTCCTTCCTGTGGCTTTTCAGGCCCTAGGATCTGGTTATGTCTCCAGCCTCATCCACTGACTCTCATCAAGCCCTTCCCCTACCTCCATGAAATGGCACAGGAGCAGATGCTCAGGGCTCTCCATGTGTATTACACACACGCATGCGTGCACACACTTATAAATACAGTTTACTGAGCTACTTTTATCCTCTTGATTCCTCTATGCTCTCTTTTGCTCCAGGATCATTACGCTTAGGATGCCCACTGCCTGGGATACTGCCTGCACTTCTACTTCACTTCACACCTCTCCGCACACAAAGCTCTCCTCATCATTCAAGACTCTGCTGAGAGATCTTGCCTCACTCCCTGTTTGTTCTCAAAACCCTAGGTACTTCTGCCAACACTTGCCCTATAATACTTCGTAATCACTTCCATGCTTATCTGTATCTTGTGGGGTACTATGGGGTCAGAAAGGAAACATGTTTATATTTTCTGCTACTGTTTCTCCAGCACCAAGCCCAGAGCCAGTAGCAGTACAGCATCAATAAATAAAAATTTATTAAGTGAATAAATGAATGAGTTTAGCATCTACAAGTTTCTAAATAATAAAAATATTTTTGAAACACACTCAGAAAGAAGATATATTGTAATTTTTCAGATTCAAAAATGAAACCATGTATGCAGGCTACTTACAAGGAATTGCTAGGGAATATAAACAGTGCAGTACATGAAACACAATTTCCTCTTCATCTTTAAAATGTTTTAATGTACTTAGCAATATCATATAATCTTTATTCTCAACAAATTCAGTCAGTTGCTCCTCTGAAACTAAAAAATGAAAGACAAAATACCGAAAGAGCTCAAACATGATATAAAATTTTAATTACTCAAAAATATAATATTCATGATGATTAGATAAGACAGTAGATACAACAAACATAAATTAAAAATTATAGTTTAGCAAAGAGCCCTTCCTAGGAATTTTATAATGGGGAAAAAAGCTATTGAGGTTAAAATAATTGTTTTGACCCATATTAGTTATTCCATGTTTTGAAATGTAGTGACCAAACAGTTCTCAGAAAAATAAAATTATTTACAATTTCACTTGAAAGATTCTAGAGAAAACTAATCAGTGAATAATAAAGATGGCAGACTGAAGTGAACATATGACAATACTTAAAAAGGAGTGATTAATGGTACATTGTTGAAGGGCAGTTCAGCTAAATGCATGAGTTCAAGAGGAATGAACTTTAGCAAATAACAAGTAATTAGACTTCAAAATACTTTATCTTAATGGTCTTGACTTCATCAGAGATCAAAAATTGTCATCATTAATTTTCATAATTAAAGTCTTGAGATCAAGCCAATGAGTTTCATTTGGAGTCATTTTATTGGGTGGGAACCTCAAAAACATGTATAAAAATCTGGTTTATCTAGCCTGAGAAGGACACTGACATAAATGTTAGTGTCACTCTTCATAATCAACATTACTTTTTGCTGTTCAACTTTACACCAATAGTCCATATAATATAATGTGAAATTGACTGGGTTCTTCTAATAAATGAGAAGTATCACCAAACCTTCTCATTTTATGAAACAGCTTCCAGAGCATAGTTTCAAATTTTGAAAATTAACTTTACACGTGCCACTAAGTCCTGGGGAACTTCATATTCTTGAAAACTTCAGAAATGTTTCTACTCTACATTTACAATCACAATACTGTCAGCACTGATCTATCAAATAAGATCATCTTTTTAACATTCCCTGGTGCTTCTTCATGTGTCCTAGATGGATCCCACAATGCCGGTGAGTGATGCTAACCCTTATTTCATGAATAAGAATGTGCTCCTTAAACTGCAGCACAGAAGATTATAAGCCCTCAAGACAGTAATTCCTCAAACTCTATTCTGCCCAATTCTTATCAAAAGCTTAGTTTCAAGATATGACATTTAGAGAAGACAGCCTGAAAGACATGCAGTTCCTCCATTCCTCTCTTCCACCACCAGAGAGCTGAGCCCCATGCCCATGCTGTTCTGACTCTTGATAGAATCTCTTTCACTGAAATACACTGTGCTCCTTGCAAACTGTATGTATTTTATCAACTTATCCAGGGAAACCCAAGGGAGTATTTTCTCAAGTCTCCCATGAGACTGATTGCTTCTTGTGATTAATGAGTTTACTTTTATCTCAAGTAACTTTGTAACCAATGATGTTTACCTCTTTGCCTGATAGGAAGCAAAGAACCAAATTTCTGGTCCATCCCTTCGCAAAGATACAGGATCTGAAGTAAGCAGTAAATTTAACCTAGCTTCATATCATTATCCCTTCGCAATGATACAGGATCTGAAGTAAGCAGTAAATTTAACCTAGCTTCATATCATTTTCCCTTCACCCATTTCCTCATTCATTTTTCTTTTCCTCTAATGTATTATAAATACCTATAAGCTATTTGAAGTCCTTCTGGAATAAGACAGGGAATTAAACAGTAGAATTTCCATTCCTGGAGCTTCCAGAAACTAGAGTAGGTAAACTGATATGAACACAGGGCCCACATACGTTATTCTTATCCTAAACTCCTAGCACTCTTGGTTCTCATAATGACACAAAAGGTGCTCTCAAAAACTGTGGTAAATTGAACTGTAATGGAGATAACTAGCTGTGTACTCTCCGGCAGGTTGCTCATTTCACTTCTCTGATCCATTTCCTCATCAAGCCAGTGGAAGGACTAAAGGTTCCAACCAACTATAAAATTACATGGTTATCTCTGTCATCATTCTCAGTGTCATGTGATAAAATACATATTAGTCTTTTTCCTAAGGGATACTTTGTAAACCTCTTGGTTCTTTATCCAGAGCCTTTAGCAATTTCTAAAACTCTGGTGATGACTTAACATCATAAACCCAAACTTAACCTATGCTTGGCTTCACAGTATTACTTTTTCTTCCTTAATTCCTACACGTACAGTTTGCAAAGTGAACCTATGCCTTGTTAAGCAATGGAAGAAAGTTTACTACAATTGCATAATTGATAATCCATGAATGAAATTCATTCTGCAAAAACAAGCAATATTTCTGAATTAACTCCATTACTTATCTTTGACTGACAATCCAACTTTTAATAAATAGTACAATTTCAGATATTTTCTTATTATCATAATTATATCCTACTTATCCCACTATAAACCCTTTCTTCTTATATAAATATCAAAATAAAGAATTTGACATTTTAAATACCTCTCTCAAACAGCACATGTAAAGCTTTGCATCCAAGTTTCTGGACTTCGTCATTGGCTGAAAATGTGCGCATGGCATCAAAAATTAACAAGAAAATATCATTTTCTTCATCCAATATCAGCAAAGTGATTTTACCTATTTCAAAGAGAACAATATGCTCCAAGTAAATAGCTGCTTTAACATTTAATGTCTTCATTTCTACATGAGGGCTATGAATGGTTTGTGGACTTCTCTTTTTGATGAACCACTTAATTGCCCCAGATGTTAGACCTATCAAGCTTTACAGTCTTTCTAAATGAGATAAATTCCCAGTACACTTTACCATAACTCTTGTGATTCCCAATCAATACCCATAGCCAAGACCTCTTGCCCCGAATTCCTGAAACATTTCTACCTGCCTCTTAGACCACACCATCTGAATACTCCATGGCCACCCAAACCTAGCCTACCCCAGTTCCATCTCTTCATCAATAACCACCATCCAATAGTTACCAGAGAAACTACAGTCATCTTCCTTCTTTCATCCTCCCTCTCTCTTCTCATTCTCTGACTAGCCAAAGAATCAACTCATTACCAAGTCCTTCAAGTCCAACTTCTAAATATCTCAAAAACTCCTTTTGAACTAGGCCCCTCCATTTCTGTCTTGTTCAGGACCCCAACACTTCTCACCTAGAATGCAAACACAATTGCATAATTGCTCTGGTAGGCCCAAATCCCTACCTAACTAGTTTACCTGCTGCATTATATTTCTAAAACACAAATGGGATCTGTAAATCCCTTGCTGAAGTCTTCTAAGGCCTTCTCGCACTCCTCAGTCTGACAAACAAGACTTTTCACAGACTACATGTATCTCATCAGCCTCACGTCCCTCCCTGCGCTACTGACTCCAAACATGCTAAACTCCTTGCTCATCACAAACACATTTCTTTTGATATCTTTTTGCACTTGCACTAGCTTCATGGAATGCCTTTGCCATTTCCTGCACCAAATATGATCCTACCTTAAATCAAGAAATAACACAAACAGTACCTATTCTGTCAACAAAAACTGTAGGAGTGGCAGTTGTAACAAACATTTCTACAGCACATAACATGTCAGACATAGGTTGAAGTATTGATAGTTCACTCTAACACGTGTAAACCACCACAACCCCGTGAGGTAGGTGCAATCCTCATGTTAGATAGAGATAAGGAAACTGAGGCACAGAAGTGATGCAGTGACTTTGCCCAAAGTAGAACAAATAAGAGGCAGAGCTGGATTAAAATTAAAGCAGGTCATGACCATGCTCTTAACTCCTACAAATGAGCTTAGCTGTTCTCTTCTCTTTGTTCCTATGGTGGTTTTCTTCATATCTCTGTTAGAGTACTTTCCTCGTTACATTGAAATCATTTCTTTAAATGCTTTTTATCTGTTTCTCAGTGCTGTCCAATTCTGTAGCCACCAATCACATGAGGCTACTTAAACTCAAATTTAAATCAATTAAAATTAAATAAAATTAAAATTCACTTTCTCACATTTCCAATGTTCAACCACCACATGTGGCTACTTGTCATGATTTTGAACATATACAACATTTCCTTCATTGCAAAAAGTTATATTGGACAGTGGTGCAGGACTGTGAACTTCTACATTGTAGGAACTTTGCCTCACCTGTCTGAGAGTTCTCTAGCAGCCAGCACAGCAGTAAATGCCCAATAACTATTACCTCAGTTAACAAATAAGCCAAACAAAAAAATGATTCATAAATTAGCCTCTAATAAGTACCTGAAATGGACTCTAAAACACATTACAAACTTTCCTAAAATCTCAAAATTCTTAATGTTACGTGGAAGAAATTAACTAGTCTTTTCAAAACACATGTCAAATTACTATTTGTCTACATGCTGCTAACCTTGATATATTCATGTTGGGAGATTTCTCAAATTCATAAACCTCCTGTCCATTGCCAAATGGAGAATAAATCTTTACCTCCCCACCCCCACCAAAAAAAAAGATCCCAAGGATAAGTTTAAATAAATCATGGTTAAGACTAGTTAGTACCCATTATATATTTTAATAAAAGGCTCTGGTGAAGTGGTGAGTACCTTCTGGCCTTTCCTATCCCTCTTCAGTTCATTCTCTGATCTTCACCCTCTTTCTTCCTTTCTCTTTCTCCTATTGGACCTTCATCACTTAGCATGGCCAATGAGGGCCTTTAAAAATCTTACCACCCACACATCCAGCCCCTCTCAGGCCTCTGCAACACTGCACATGCTGTTTTCTTGACCTAAAGCACCCTTCACACTTTGAAGGAAATCCACCCTATCCTTCATGCTTAGCTTCCCTGAAAGGAGCCTTTCTTCTCAGAACCTTACATCATAGCAAGTGTCTGTCACAGCAATGATCACAACTATTGCACCACAGCAACATTCTTTGTTTTCAGGTCCATTATCCTCCAAGTATAAGTTTACTCAGGGAAAGAACCTGACATGTGAAATCAGACCCTGGTTCTACTAGTTTTTGGCTGAGGTAATCTCTCTATGCTTCAGTGTTCTCTAGAAAACTGAGATAAAATACTAAACTCAAGGGATGTTTTGAGGATTATGCTTTTAAAAGCATATTAAGTATTTTACATGCTAAGCCTAGCATTTAGCAAGCACTCAAGAAGAAATGTTATGTATTTTTATTATGACATATTACTATTATGTCATACTCTAGAGCATATATTATAGAAAACATATTAGAGATATAATGAAGTGCAATACGGTCATGACAAGGACATGTATGGCTAACAAACTAATGAGAATGTGAGATGTGGGACCAGACCTGAGAAGCAAAGCTGGTGACAGACATTAGATTTGGGAGTAATATATAAGGCGTTGTTTAAGGCCAAGATGTTGGGTGGTATTTTTGAGAGAAAAAGTGTAGAGAAAAGAGATAAGGAAAGAAAATGGAGGGGATTCCCTGGTGGCGCAATGGTTAAGAATCTGCCTGCCAATGCAGGGGACACAGGTTTGGGCCCTGGTCCAGGAAGACCCCACATGTCACAGAGCAACAAAGCCCGTGCGCCGCAACTACTGAGCCTGTGCTCTAGAGCCCGCAAGCCACACTACTGAGCCCACATGCCACAACTACTGAAGCCCACGCACCTAGAGCCCATGCTCCACAACAAAGAGAAGTCACCCAGTGAGAAGCCCACACACTCAATGAAAAGTAGCCCCTGCTCCCCGCAACTAGAGAAAGCCTGCGCCCAGCAACGAAGACCCAATGCAGCCAAAAATAAATAAATAAATTTATTTTTTAAAAAAAGGAAAATGGAAACACAGAATTTTGGAAATCATCAATATTGAGGTTATATTATGTGATTATACTTTAAACAAAAAACATCAAAACACATTTAGCAAATGATTTTAAATGTTTTTTTGAGTCAACATTAAAAATGTGTGTATATACTACCTGAAGTTAGGAGAAGATCTAAGGCCTTCAATCCAACTGTTGACAGGTTGACACTGGCATTATGAACTGTTAGCATTTTAAGAATCAGTCTGTAATTAAAAACAAAGATCAAGATCATACCTAGATGTTTGCTCTTTCAGATATTGTTTTTTACTCACCTACATTTTTATTCATCTCATTGTATTTCATTCCCTATATTGAAGCTAGTGTATTTTTTCTCCCTGTAAACCTGAGTCAGGTTTACGATGATTAACAGGGAATTATTATGAGTCTCAATAGAAAAGTTATAACTTTTTCCTCTAAACATTCAAATTCAATTATTAACTATTTCACCCAATTCTATATCCAAAATAATATTGAGTTATATGCACCAAGGGATCAATCATTTTATATGTGATACAAACTTGTGAATTATATGTTATACACATTGATATTATTATAGAGAGATGTAATTAAAATGTTAGCTTGTATATAAAAACTAACCATTTGAATATTTATATTATTGATTTTTACTATTTTTGAAAGAGAAATTGATATTTTATAACAGAAAGTGAACCTAGTCTATCAATAGTATTCAATTAGTTCAAATGCATTAAATTTGAGCCCCTGAGTTATCAATTCTAAAATATACAATCTTAGGCTTCCCTGGTGGCGCAGTGGTTGAGACTCCGCCTGCCGATGCAGGGGACATGGGTTCGTGCCCTGGTCTGGGAAGATCCCACATGCCGCGGAGCGGCTGGGCCCGTGAGCCATGGCCGCTGAGCCTGCGCGTCTGGAGCCTGTGCTCCACAACGGGAGAGGCCACAACAGTGAGAGGCCCGCGTACCGAAAAAATATATATATATACAATCTTTAGTCTATTCCTACCCCAGTGCTGTTTGGCTTTCTAATGTTAGGAGAAGAGAGAGCCTCCATGGCTTCACCTAGATCCAAGAAACGGCACGTGGTCTCCAGGTGGTGAGGTGAGGAATTGAGAGACCATGTCCTTTGACTCTGTCAATTCTCCTCCTACCTATGCTGCCCCTACCTCTCCCTGCACCACTCCCACTATTCCTGACTTCAACACCACACAAGAGATTTCTTCTTTAGTACTGTAAGCCTTTGGGGAGATAAAAGTGCTTGAATATAAGGAGATATGTTTTACAATAAATATTTGCTGGTAATGATCTAATATGCTCCACTGTAGAGAGAGTGTGTCTACACTGTTCACACTACTTCTGGCCTAAAGGAGTGTAATACCTGACGAACAGAAGATGAATGAATAATGAGTGACCAAATAAATGAGTGAATGAAACTCCCTGTAGAAACGCTTAGGTAAGTTAATTTGAACATTTGGTTTATACCAGAATATGACTAGATGAGTTTTCCATTGCTCCCTAAAGTTATAGATGGCTAATCTTTGGGGATCTTGGAAATTCTCATCCAAACCAAGGGACACATAACATTACAACTACTAATTGCAGGCATATTTTGTCTAATTCCTCATTAAATGCAGTATTCTTTACTACTGACTCATAGAATTTCAGAGATTAGTTTGGAGATGAGAGCACCTATTAACTGTAAATAGTCTCTTTTCAAAGCACAGTCTTTAGATTCTAGAAACCGAAGAACAGCAACACATGTTTATCAAAGATGGAAAAATGTATAAGCACAGACATGCTCGCCTATGAACAAACAGCTCTGATTTGTCAAAATCTGCAGCCACAGTTAATACTAATAAATAATGCAAAGATGTAAAATTTAGTTTTGCTTTAAATTACATTTTCCACAAGCAATATGCCTTTGGAAGCAATTAGTATTCACTTCTCTGTGGTAAAGAAAAGTCACATTAGGTATAAAGAACACCTAAAGTTGATGACAGAAGATATTTTCTTAAATGTCAAGAAACAAAGTTATCCAAAAAGGATTTTCCTAGAAACACATTTTTTTTCAGAAAAGTTTTTCTTAACTAATTATGGCTAAAGAAGTAGTCTCATTTAAGAAGTCATTATGTTGCAAACTGCAATAATATAGCTGGTAAATAGCTATCAAGATTTGGCTGCAGATGTGCTGAAAGATAATTTCCTCTTTTTTCTTCATTTTGAAAGCTGTAGTTTAAGCTCATTAAATATATATGTATGAATATACATAAATGTACTTTTTAAAGACAGTAAAGCATAAACTTCTAAATTACTATTTATAGAACTAACATTTTAGTTCCCATATTTTTGTTTTGAAGAAGTAGTGGTTTGTCAGTTCTACTATTAAAAAGTAAAAGAAGAAAAAAAAATCTTTCCTTAGTTTGAATTCATAAGCAGTCATTAACAATCTACAACTTAATCAATTGTATACCTATTATTAAATTACTAAAATAATAACAACACCTGACTTCTTACCTCAAATGTTAGTTTTCTAATTCAAATAGATTATAGACTTCTGAGTCAAAAGCTCTCTATAAATGTAAATCATTGATTCAAGGAAAACTATATGTATTTTAAAGGATTTTTACTAGATTGGCTTGGATTGCAAATATAATGTATCAAGGGAACGGTTGTCATATGTACAGATAAATATTCAATGGAGTTTGTTTTTGCATACTTACTGGTGAACCCCTAGGACTTCCCAATCATGTCCAATATCCTGGGGACCCATTAAGCTTTGCATTGTATTTGGACAGATTTCTATTAATTTGCATAAAAGTGACCAACCCACCTAAAAACAAGAAAGACAAATATTCACATTTAAAAAAAAACAAAACAAATAGAATATATTCAGTCAAAGAATCTCTTCATTCTTAATAGAATAAGTGGCTACATTATTTGAAAATAGTTATTTTAAAACAAAATGATACTCTAAAAATGCTGAGAAAAGCAACTCATATACTTAGAATACATCTTTCTTCAAAAATCTACTGAAAAGGCATACAAAAAATATTATAACATTTCTGAATAATGAAGGCAATAGACTGCCTATTGTCTATATAAAAGGAAATAAAACACACGAAAAAATAGTTTTAGAGGACACACCAAAATTATGAAGTACAGGAAAGGCTATTCTCAGGGCTCCGTACTTTTTAAGGCATATCTACCTGACAGATTTCCTTCTAAATATTTAGTACTTTAATTATAAGAAGAAATGAAGTAGTTTGGAATGGAGGATTAGAGGAAGTTGGAGATTTTGATGGCAAAGTGTAAGTTATCAGGAAAGACTGCTCCCCAGATAATGGAGCTAGAAAAAATAGCAAAAGAAGTAGCATCATGTGATGACAATGTAACATCTTTCATAAGTAAAAGAGAAAGGCACTATGAGATAGAGAGGAGGTAGAATTTCTCAGTGGATCCCTCTAGATTTCTTCCATACACCTAAATATGAGCTGTTGAGGTCTAGACATCACAAGTGTCCCTGAACTCTCTCACATTTCCAAATTAAGTATGATCTTCCTGATGCATTTTAAATATACCTTCGTTCAGCTCATTTATACATGATGCCAACTTGATTAAGCTGCTCTTTACTTCTGAAAAAAATACATTTTTTTCAGTACGATATTTTAATTCCAAACTGGAGATTAAATTTAACTCACTTTTCCTGTTATAGTTTCCTCCCCAAATTTAAGGACTCTTCAATTCTTTCTACTATATTACAGAACTAAACTTGATATGGTCAGAAAAAGAAAATAGAAAATGCATATACATGCAGATCTAGAGATTAATGAAAAAGTGCCTAAGCACGATGTGTGATAAATACCAATATAATATGAATCCTGAAAGCAGGATTCGCTAGCATTACTCAGGGAAGAATATAATACAGAAAAGGTAGGATTTGAGCCAGATTTCAAAAGAATTATAAATTTGGTCACTCAAAATAGGGAAATGGAAACTTCTAATACTGATGAGTTGTGAGGAAGTAAAGTAAGATGTTAAATGGTGAGGAGGCTGCCAAAGAGGGGCCCATTGCTAAATGAGACTGGATACGTGAGTTGGAGCTGAGTGGTACAGAGGGTTGAGTGAAAAGGGGAGAAATCTCTACGCAACAAAAAGGAATAATGGCACGTTTCCTACTTGTTTACAGGAATAAACAAGGGGTATTTAATAAGATAAAAGTGATTACATAAGATCTCTTTACAATATTATTTCCAGATCTTTTCTGGATTAAGCATGAATTGCTTTACTCTGTCATCACTTTCTCTTACACGATTTCAAATTCCTTGAAAAGGAAGTAATTTCTGACAGCTATTTTTGCCTATATTTAAGTAGACAACCTCCTCCACATAAGCTGAACAGATATTGACAATCTGGATGTCATAGAAACTGGCTATTTTTGTGCTTTCATAAAATCATCAAGACTTTTTTCCCCAAGTATTTCAAAAATTAACATTTGGAACAGTTTCTGGTGGGAAATATAAAATCATAAATCACACAGGATGCTGTACTCATCTCTGCACCTGCATGGCTGACTCAAGGAGAAAACCTGTTTTGTTTTGCTTGATGAAGCAGCAGCATCAGTAATTGTTTTGCAAAAAGACTGAGGCAACTGAGCTTCCAAGATTAAATAGAATTGCTAGCAGCAAAGCAGAGGTAACAATTGATCCATTAATGTATTCAATTAAAAGCTTATCTTTCAAAAAGAGAAGGCTCCCATCCTGTACAGTTATAATACAATTAAATTGGTAGTTTCACTTTATTATAATTATTCTGTAAACTCAAGTATCTAAGTAATGCACAATGGGAAAGAGTCTCAGGGTTAAAGAAAATTTTAGTCACTTTTATATATTTCACTCACTTACATCAAGGTGGAAACTGTGTGGATAAAGAGAAGTAACGTAAATTGAAGAACACAGAGAAATGATCAGATGACTTACAGGAAAAGAAATTTATAAGACAGCAGCCTAACTACCAATTCTCTAAAAATTGTGATTTATTAAGGAGAACTAATAAAATATGAAAAGACATTGAAAATAAAAATTCAGAGTCTGGAATATCATGTTAAATGAATTCTGAAAACAAACCTTCTATTTACTTTTGAAGGGTACTTTACCTTAACTCCTTAAATTCATCAAGTGCTTTTAATTCAGCACCTCCAGCTGATTCAAGATATAAAGCTTTAAAGAATATCTATACTAATTTCACCAGTAATATGAAGAAATCTGAAGGAAAAACTTTTTTTTTCTTTTAAGTGGAGTATTAAAATATCAGTAGAGCTACCCCACTCCACATCCCTTTGATAAGATCAATGATAATTTAAATCGATAATGTCATTGTGTGTAGCACGGCCACAGTATTTGTACCATACCGTGGTACTTTTTACTTGCGCAAAAATCTTATGATATCAGCACCTACTCTATGATGGAAAAAGATTCTGAAGGTGTGTGAAGCTTGAGTCCTGACTCTGTCACTAGCTCTGCGATCCTAAATGAGCTACTTATTCTGAGGAAAAAACATTCAGTGAGATTTCTGAGAGGATAGTGAGAGTCCAGTGAGAATCAAATGATATAATATACATAATGTCCTTTGTAGATTAATATTTTGTGCTGAAACTAATAATTCTATTCCATTAAATTACCAAATCAAAAGACAATTCCTTATTTTCATTTATCTCTGGTACCTACTGGGCAAGGATATTGAGTGACAGTCATAACTACTCCAAACAAACATGTCCAGGCTCAGGCAGTTTCTAAAATGAAGAAGAATTAGGTGGTGGGAATGTTGCAGGCTTCCCTGGATTCTCAAGTCTAGCACTGCCTCCTCTAGACCCTGCAGACCGAAGGTCACCCGGGGCCCAATTGTTCTGAGTTGTACCTGGCAGAGGAGACTATACCAAGGACAGAATCCAAGTAACGGAGGCTGCCAGACAAGGCACTTTGGAACACCAAAGCAGAGGCAAGTAAGAAGGATGATGTGGGTGGAGAGTAGCAAGCACAATAGGTCAGTGCCAGGGAGTGACTCATGTTTCATGGGCAAAATTCAGACATTGGGTGTTAAAAAGAACAGTGTCTTTATCATGCCTCCATTTTTTCATGATCTTTGCTAACAGCCTGAAAATCAATAGTCAAATGGGAAATATTTCAGTTGAAGAAAAATAAAAGTAACCATTTATCTGAGATATAAACATCTTCATATAAAAGAAGCTAGATATATGTTTCACCCAAACTAGACATAGCTAGACACAGAGATTAGCATAAGATAGACAGATACAGACTTAAGAGATCCAGATAATTCTTACATCTGTCTAGCCTCTCAAGTAGGTATTAAGAAACACTGCACCTCGATAGAGTTCAAAGTTCAATTCTCTTTCCCTTCAGGATCTAACATGCAAATGAAAAAAGTAATTTCAGTTCCCCAAATCTCAATATCTACAAAGGAAGTTAACCTTAGGCAGTAATTTTGTTTTGACTGTAAATCATCCTTAATTATCATCTTAAGGCTCCTTTTTAAATATATCTAAGATATGTAACAAATTTCTGGGTTTCCTACGGTGCAGATTCTAAGATTCATTTTTACATTCATTTTATATGAAAACGGTTGAGAAGTATAGATTTAAACTTATAGGGGAATCCTAAAACATCACTCTCTTTAGATGATACAAGGTGTACTACAACTAAAGAAGGTTAGAAATCTGTCTTCAAGTTTAAAAAAAAAGAAAACCTTAAACCTATGAGAGTTTGCCAGTAACTTCATTTTATTAATTTAATTATTATTAGTTCTATTACTGTTCATTATTCCCCTTTCCCAAACTATTCACAATTGTGTCATCTGTAGGACACGCTGCACATTGGGAAGATTCTTAGAATAATTTTATTTAAGCACTGATGAACTAGCCATCTAGCCAATGTCAGAACTAAACCTCAATCCATTATTATTCCCCTCCCACCACCATCCATATTCTGTCAGCCGATTGTATAAACTTACTTCTTAAATACAATTAGGGAGCACACAGTTGGCCCTCTTACACCGTTAGTTAACATTTGATAATGATTTGAAAACGCTTCCATCTTAAAACCACAGTCAGCAGTTTGTCAGGACAAATCTCAGAAATAACCCAGAACTCTGGTTATAGAATATTAATAGAAAAACACCTATTTCCAATGAGAAGGGGAAATGGGAGAAATGAAAACAATTCCTTTACCTGCTGCACACTAGCGACTCTCATATACGAGTCCAAGACGATCAACAGAGGCACGTGGACATTTTTGTCTTGAAATAACTTGGAGGCTGGAAAAGAAGGGGGTTAGGGAAAAGTAGCAAAGTCACGATTCATGGCACCCCTTTTAAGTCTGAAAAGGAGGGAGAAAGCAAAAGAAGTGAGCTCAAGACCTTCCTAGAATTGTCAGCTCTTTTCTGCCCTAAGGAGTAGAGAGTTTGCGGCTTCTCAAGAATCCACGTTTGTGCGGCCACAAAGTTCGGGGGGGGAAAGTTTGTGAAAAAGGCCAGCGGGGGAAGGGGGGCCGGGGCGGGGGACGGTAAAGGGACAGTTCCCTGGAAAACGATTACCGTGGTCGGCGTAAGTGAACACGAGCATATCCTCCAGGATTTGGACCAGCGTCTCTATCTGTTTTCCTTCCTGGACATTGTTCAGCCTGACTATCAACTTCTTCAGAGTTTCCTCATCCTCCTCCTCGCTCTCCTGGCAGCTGCCACTGGCCATGACCGACCCTGCTCCAAACCGGCCGCCCCTCCCGCACCAAGGCCGGCCGCTCCGGTCAGAAGACGAGCCCAGCTCACCGCCCGCAACCAGCGCTCCCGGCTGACCCCATCTGCACCCACGCCCGCCCATTTATGCGAAGGCGGCGGCTCCGCGTCCGGCGCCGCCCTCCCCCGCCCGCTCCCTCTCCTCCTCTGCTTCCCCCTCCCCCACCCAGGGCCAAAACACAGTTCTGGGGCCTGCGAGAGGTTCGGCTGAGGTGCGGTTCCCGCCGAACCGTGGCAGGCGGGTAGGACGCAGCAAGAGCCCGCCCGGCCCGGGTGACAGTGGCCGTGGCCCCCGCGCCGGCCGAGACGGGACCCCGGGCCGGCGCAGCCTCCCGAGACCGGATCCCGCTCTCCGCGGCGGCGCGGCCCGGGAGTCGCGCAGGAAGAAACCGACTCAGCGGACTCCGCCAAGTGCCCAGTCCCCGGGCCCTGCAGCGGCCGGCGAGGCGCGCGTCTGCACCGCGGCCCACGCGGCCCACGCGGCCCGACCCACCAGCCTGGACTCCTGCAGCCCCGCGGAAGGTCTGGGAACTAGGAAGAAGAAGAAAAATAAAAGCTGCCGCGGATCTCGAGATCTAAGAATAGAAATCGGGGCGTTGGGAAAAGAGGGAGCCGCCCAGTTGGCCCCTTTTAGGAAAACATTCTCTTTATAGTTACCACTATAGGGAGATGAGTAATTTCCCCCCAAGGATGGACGAAGATTTAAGCAACCAAAATGGACCCAGTTAAATGCTTTTCTATGGTTGCTGTGGCTGTTTGTAGGGAAGGAAACAAAAACATTTTTCCTGTGAGTTATCTGGAAGCTCTGCTGGCCAAAAGGCCACTAAAATTAGCTTTTGAAAATTTGAGTTTCAGTTCAGTGCAATTAAAACTAAAGAGAGGGCTTCCCTGGTGGTGCAGTGGTTAGGAATCCGCCTGCCAAGGCAAAGGACACGGGTTGGAGCCCTGGTCCAGGAAGATCCCACGTGCTGTGGAGCAACTAAGCCCGAGCGGCCACAACTACTGAGCCTGAGCTCTAGAAACCATGAGCCACAACTACTGAAGCCCCCGTGCCCTAGAGAGCCCGTGCTCTGCAACAAGAGAAGCCACAGCAATGAGAAGCCTGTGCACCGCGGCGTACAGTGGCCCCCGCTCACCGCAACTGGAGAAAGCCCGCACAGCAAGGAGGACCCAATGCAAGCAAAAATAAATTAATTAAATTAATTAATTTTAAAAAACTACAGAAAAACACAGGATAAATGAAATGAAGAGGTGAGAGATACAAACCTAAACATTGTTCTCTTGGTATTCAAAATTACTAAAGTGTTAAAAAAAAAAAAAAAAAAAAGTACCACAGTAATGTGTTTTTTCAGGAAGAGAAACCCGAGCAAGGAAAACTAAAGACAAGGCTGGACAAAGATAATCTATTACCTTCAGAAGATCTCTCCTGGGATGGAGGCGGGGTGGGGGTGGGGGGGATCATTCACAACGGAGAAGATTGGACTGGAAGTTAGATCCTTTTATTTCACTTGTGTTACCCAATTCTGATGACACTTCTGAAATGGATAAGACAGCTACTTATCCTTCTTTTACTGATGAGGAAACGGAAATTTAGAGTCGATAAGAGAAGAACATTGGTGGTGTCACACAGATGAGAACTTGAGAGTCAGGACTTAAATGCAGGTAGATCTCCTAACCCCAAATTGAAGGTTGTTTACACTCTACCACTTTAATCAAAATGAGCTAGGCTTCCTTAATATGTTAGGTAAGTAGATCGGAAATTCAAATTCAGCCTGAATATTGTGACTATGTTTTATTTTCAGAAAGACTTTTTATATTTTATAGACACATGCTCAGATGTTCACTTTTGAAATGATTGAATATTAGGATTTGCTTAGAGGTAATCCAGTGGTGGGGAAAAGGGTGGAATGCGTCGAAGGAGACATGAAACAATACCAACTTTTGAACTGGTAATTGACGATAGCGATGGGTTCGTGTGGATTCCTGTACTGTTTTCTCTGTATAAAATTTTCCGTAATGAAAAAATCAAAACAAAACAAAAATCTTTCAGCCTTGCCATCTGTATCATACCTGAAGTGTATCTTTTCCTAACTGAACTTGTTTCAACTTCTAACTAACCAGTTAGGACATTCCTTCCTAGGAATGCTCCCTTTCGTGCCTTCCTTCCCATTCCTCTGTATCAGTTTCTCCTTCCCAGTCTCCTGGATTATTAACTTGCAAAAAGTTAAAAATATATCTCCTTGCCAAAAAAAATAAATCTAAGTAGAAAGGTGTCTCTTCTTTTCCTCAGTTTATTCATCTGTCTCTTGCCTATTGATTGTCCACTCTATCTATATCAGCCAGACTGGGGGTAGATGATGTGAGGACATGAATTCTCTGCTGGGACCATTTCCCCAAACTACTGCAGTGGTAAGGCAAAGTATCTTCTTGGCTTTGAAAAATGTTTAGGGCTTCCCTGGTGGCACACTGGTTGAGAATCTGCCTGCTAATGCAGGGGACACGTGTTCGAGCCCTGGTCTGGGAGGATCCCACATGCCACGGAGCAACTAGGCCCGTGAGCCACAACTACTGAGCCTGCGCGTCTGGAGCCTGTGCTCCGCAACGAGAGGCCGCGTTAGTGAGAGGCCCGCGCACCGCGATGAAGAATGGCCCCCGCTTGCCACAACTAGAGAAAGCCCTCGCACAGAAATGAAGACCCAACACAGCAAAAATAAATAAATTAATTAATAAACTCCTACCCCCAACATTTAGTTTAATGGATTGACTAAAATCCCAACACTTATTAAGTCTTCAGATAGTTAACAGACTGAAAAGGAAAACTTCAAGTACAAATTCATGATAGAGGTAATATTCAGTGGAGAATAAAATGGAACAGTTGACTAACTTCCTGGGAGGAGAAAATAAAACAGACATTGCTAATTACAGTAAATTACCCAAACAAATTCCAGATGAGTTAAAAAGTTAAATGAAAATAACTAAAAAGAAAATATAAATTAACAGTTATTTAATTTTGGTATGAGGAAACATAAAAACTACAGAAGATTGGTGCATGTAACTCCATAAAAATTCTAATTTTCTGCAGTCAAGGAAAACAACATAAATAAAACTAAAAGGCAAATGGCATACTGTAAAAAAAAAAAGTTGCCAATACATATGACAAAAACAATTAGCCTTAATCTTTTAAAAGTCCTTACAAATCACTGGATGGGAAATGACAAGCCACAGGTACCCCAGAAGAAAAATGGATTAAAGTTTTGAACTGGAAATTCACTGTGAATGGACAATAACTATAAGGAAAGTATATTCATAACTATACAAAAATTGTGTTCCTAAATATCAGTAACACATAGTTATAAAATTCAATTTTCTGTGTGTATCAGTGCATAATAACAACAAGGAGAAAGAGAGAGAGAACTTGGGAGTAGATCTAACAAAATATTTTTAAAACCTTTATGAAGAAATTATTAAACTGTATTAAAAGGCATTATTAACAAGGTATAAATGAGTGAATAGGCCACATCAATTAATGAAAAGATTAAATATCAAAAAGATGCCAATGCCCCCACAAAGTAATAAAGAAACTGTGCAAGGCTAATGAAAATTTAAGCAAAAAAAAATTTTTTTTCAGCAAGAGTGAAGGGCCTAGAAGAGCCAAGACACCTTTGAAGAAGGACAAAACAGGAGAATTGCCCAATCAGACATTGATTCAGGACTTCTGATAGCCTTTATCAATTTTCCAGAGGAGGAAAAAGTGCCTAAAAATGTCTTCCTGTGAATTAGAAAAATGTGCACCTCCTTCCAGGCAGACACAGCCCTGTGCCAGGGTACACAAAGAAGATTTGGATTTCAGACTCCACCCATCCTTTCAGCCTGGTGTCCTAATGCAGGGCATAACCTCTACAACATATGAAGCAGTGTGTTCAGTCTTATTATGATGCTATAAGAGCTAACCGGCATGTTTCTGGTACTATGCAAAAAAAAAATCAATGAAAGAGTTAGAACCCAGAAACATACCCTTATATATATGGAAATTATATGAGAGATGTTGCATTGTGTACCAGTGGGAAAAGAATAGATTATTTGATAAATGAATCTGAGACCATTGGTTGTAGAAAAAAACCGCAAATCATACCCTTACCTCATGCCATATTAAAAAATAAATTCCGGGCCTCCCTGGTGGCGCAGTGGTTAAGAGTCCTCCTGCCGATGCAGGGGATACGGGTTCGTGCCCCGGTCTGGGAGGATCCCATATGCCGCGGAGCGGCTGGGCCCGTGAGCCATGGCCGCTGGGCCTGCGCATCCGGAGCCTGTGCTCCGCAACGGGAGAGGCCACAACAGTGAGAGGCCCACATACCGCAAAAATAAAAATAAAAATAAAAATAAAAATAAATTCCATGTTAGATTGAACAATTTTATATGAAAAATGTAACTAAATGTTTTGAAGGGGAAATGACCTTTTGAAGACCTTAAGATAGGGAAAGACAAGACATAATCATCACAGTCCATAAAGGAAAAGATTGTTAAATTAAAGTACATTAAAATTTAAAACTTCATACAAAGACTCCATCAACAAAGTTAAAAGATGACCACAGGCTGAAAATTTTTTGCAATGCATATAACCAAGAAAATATTAATAAGAAAAGGTAAAAAGAACTATCATAAATCATAAAAGGCTAGTTTTTATATAACAAAAGATATAAAAGGCATTTACAGAAGAGAAAATGCCATTTAAACCTGATGCCCAACCCCACTAAAAATAGAAGTGCAAATTAAAGCCATAATGAGATATGATTTCACACCCCTCAGATTAACCAAAAATGTAAAGTTTGATAATGCCAGTGATTGGCTGGGATATGGAGGAACTAGAACACTTATACACTACTGGTGAGAGTATAAATCAGAAAAATCACTTTGGAAAGCAATCTGCAACTATCTAATAGAACTGAAGATGTAAGTATTCTGTGACCCAGCACTTTCTCTCCAAGGATATTCCTTAGAGACTGTCTCACATATGCATAGGAAATTCATATTAAAATGTTCAGTTCGGCATTTTTTGCTTGTAATGAAAATGAAAACCACTTGAATATCCATCAACACTTACATTGCATATATTCATATAATAGACATATAAATCTGCGAAAATTATTGAACTAGAGCTTCATCAACATGACTAAACAACAAAAAAATATAATACCTTTTTAAAAGTTCCAGTAGTATATATATCCTACTGGGATATCAATACTCTAATACTAAACATGCAATGTTCCATAGTAAAAGTATAAAAATTATGCATGAGACTAATAAATTCTAGCTAGTGGTTAACCTCTGGGGAGAGGAAAGTAGAAATGCATCCAGGAAGAATACACTGAAGGCTAGAATTGTATCTGTAATTTTTTTTCTTAAACTTATTATTGGATACATGGATGTTCATTACATTGTTATCTATGCTCTGTATTCCTAACTTATTTCATTAAAAAAATAATTAAATGTATTTTCAACTTCACTGGTGCTCAAAGTAATAAATAAAAATAGATGAATTCCTTTTATTCATCAAATTGGCAAAGAACTCGTTGAAGTTTGTTTGAGAGTTAGTATATGAGGAAATAATAAATTATTCAGAATATATAAAAGTTGGACATAAAATTACAGAATTTTGATCCAAGTTTTGCAAAAATAAACAAAAAAGTACATGCCTAATAAACTACTGAAAGTAGATAAGATAAACTCATGTGTAAGAGGGGTTCTTGTGAGGTCATAGAATTATAAGTGATTTTTATGCTTCATGTGTTTTTTAAATTTTTCACAGCAAATAATGCATTATAATAAGAAATAAGGCAAAGAAATTTATAAAATACAAAGTTTATAAGTAGAAAACTTATTTGGAGAATATAACTTACCACACTAATAAATATAAAATATTTTACATGGCGCAAGCCAAACAGGAAAATTCAAACTGAATTGTAGCAGACTCCCTGGATATATGCTATAATTCAAAAGTCTACATAGCCCAAAAACAATAATCCAAGTAATGTAAGCCTGTTCTCAGAAATACTACATTGATGGCTACAAATTCCATGAGAGCATCTTGAGTTTTGTTCTATACCCACACTACAAAACAGTTTCTGGCACAGCATAGCCATTCCATGAATATCTGTCACTTGGATGAATAACTGAATGAATGTAAATGGAAGACCAGAGGAGTAAAATAATCTTTCCCAGTCATCACTAAAAGGCAGAACTGAACTGTATGACAGTCTCAGACTCTCAGTCCAAACTTTTTCCATCATTTTGTTGTTCCATGTGAGTTTCATTAAACCAGGGAAAGGCTGTCTAATCACTGACACTGCACTTACCTTTTGTCATCTATGCTTTATATGTACAGAAAGCAACTTTTTGTTTCTGGTTTCTGAACTAGAGATAAAAATTACAGCTGTGCTTGTGATGTGATATTCTTCCCCTATCAGCTGAAATAATCTCTCATTAAATCAAATCCAAGTTACTCTGAGATTAGAACAGCAGAGTATCCACAGTCTTCATGCTTGGTTTGCTCAGGAAATCAGTCTCCAAATTTATGCTAATATTATATTCTAGTTTACAATTTTTAGAAGTACATATGTATATTAAGAGTATTATAGAAAAATAAAAGCAGTGCCATAGCAAACCAATTCAAAGTCTATTTCACCAAAAATAGATCATTGCCTTTATGTTGCTGGGCATATTATAGGTGGTCAAAAATATTTCTTGAATTGAAAAAAATAAATTATTATTCATAGTACTTAATCTCTACTGATAAAATAATATTAAGAACAAGAAAAATTAAATGATGCATCTTTTTATCACATTTCTTCATAGGACAAATTAACATGAAATTTCTTTTTAGGAGAAACATTATTTTTACAACTCAATAATTAAATGGTATCTTTAGAACATAGTTTCATATCCCTGCCAAGGGTAGTTATATAATAAAAGCAGGGGCTTCCCTGGTGGCGCAGTGGTTGAGAGTCTGCCTGCCGATGCAGGGGACACGGGTTCATGCCCCAGTCCGGGAAGATCCCACATGCCGCAGAGCGGCTAGGCCCATGAGCCATGGAGGCCCGCATACCACAAATAAATAAATAAATAAAAGCATATGCATGCTTAAGTTCCAAATGAAGAGATATATATCAATCATATCGTTCACCACTAGTACCAGAGTTTCCAAAAAATTTAGATGACTATCATAAGTGAATGATTTTACTTAAATCTATCATAAGAGGCATATATCTTTCTAGACTATTTAAAACTGTGATTGTTTAATTAGTTCAGCGTGATTTTTTGAGATTAATAAGAAGGCAAATTTGAACTATAAAAATAAACATATTCTAGGATATTCAGCTATTAAGTCAATAACCATTGTACACCTACTGTGTTTGAGCTCTTCTTGTGTGTTAGGGACCCAGAAGACACAATCTCTACCCTGAAGTAGTTCACAGTCTAGTGAGACAGATATTCAAAAAATTATGAAGCAAAGCAACACAGTGAAAGTGGAAGAAGAGGCCCAGCAGGTACCGGGAGGGGTGAGAGGAGGAAAGGGAAGAATGGAGGCAAGTGTGTAAATGGGGAAGTGTTTACCAGTGAGGTAAGAGCAGGAAGGACTGAGAAGTGCACTCTGGTGTGGGTAACTGGGAGACCCTACTGACAAGTGTTCTGTGCAGGACAAGCCCTGAAGCCTGAGTGCTGCGCTCACTGAACAGGAATGCAAAGGAGAATGAGTGCTTTACATGTGCAGTTAGTCTTCAGGTATTTTTCAGATATTAATGAGGTGTTATTTTTCATATTTCAAGTATCTGAAAGAGCATTCTGAATCTACTTCTTGCCTCTTATTATCTCTCCATTAGTATCACCTTTTCCCCAAAATTAGTGTTTCTTCCCATGGACAAGCAAGAATCCTGCTAAAAAACATAAGTTGCTACCAACAGTTGGAAAACGTATTTGTTTTTATTGCAAACCAGAAAAAGCCAAGAGAGAAAAATGTTAATAAACGGCCTTGCTGTTATTGGCCGCCAGAACATGGGAACTATAGGGGAGACTTACCAAACTCCACAAGAACTTGGGGAAAAAATGAAGCATAAAACCAACAAAAGCAGATGAGGCCAAAAATAATATATTAAAATCACTTCGAAGAGACACAACTGCACCCAGGCTGGCAACACTATACTTAACTGGTTAAATATGTTAACATATCTAAAGAACAAATATATTTATGTGAAGGGGATTGGTGGTCAACCATGAAAACACAGATAAAGAATGTAATAGGCAAACTTGAGTAATGCCCAACCAGGAGAGGTTCTTATTAAGATAACCTTTAGTAGTGAAGTGGAGCAAAATCAGACTGCACGATGGGACTTCCCTGGTGGTCCAGTGGTCAAGACTTTGCCTTCCAATGCAGGGGGTGAGGGTTCAATCCCTGGTGGGGGAGCTCTGATCCCACATGCCTCGTGGCCAAAAAAACCAAGACATAAAACAGAAGTAAAGTTGCAACAAATTCAATAAAGACTTTAAAAAATGGTCCACATCAAAAAATAAATAAAAGTAGACTGCACTGTTGGAGAGTGCATCTTGACCATTGGATTTTGGACCTTCTGATGAAGCTACCCTATTATGAATGAATGAATGAATGAACTTAATTGTTTACTGAGCCTCTGTTATGTGCCAGGCACTGGGGATATGAAAGTAAACACAGAGTTTACAATCCAGGGGTGTTATAGTGTTCAGTTATAAGTGCTGTAATGATGTACGTGTAGGTTACACCGAGAGTACATTGAAAAAGGAATTTTTGGAATAGGAAAATAAAATGAGAGAAACCTTTCTTCTAATCTGGAAAGCACAGGCCTGGAGGTGACAGAGAGCAAGACAAGTATTCTATAAATTCAACAATATTCAGTATGAATAGAGCCAGGAGTGCAAAACAGAGTTGATGCAGGTTGGATTTTTCAGGAAGCAGATTCTGAGACAGAGTTTAGGGTTGGTGTGGGGGGGGGCAGATTATTAGAGAGCACTCTTTACTATGGAGTATGGAAGGGAGGGAAGGAAATAAGGTTGAGCAGAGAGAGAAGTTGGGCTGTGATACAGTGTCAGCAGAGGGCTCAGGCAAACCTACCAGGGACTCTGGAGCTGAGATGGCCCTCAGAGTGATTCCAAGTTGAGATAATGGAACCAGGTCTTTATTCCTCCATGTGAACCAGTCAATGGATAGAGGTATTTCTGGGAATGGGAAGTGGCATGACTTTGTGTGAGAGAATTCTCTTTAGCTAAGGCAGTTCTGAAAAGGGATGGCAGCTGAGGGCTGTCTGCCAACAGTAGTCCCAGGAGCTAGCAGAATAAAGCTTCAGTCCTCAAGGCAGATCTGGTAGCTGCATTACAGCATGACTGCAAGACAGGTGAGAGATAAAGCAGGGAAGGTAAGTCAAAATCACATCATGAAGGGCATTGTAAGTCATGTTAGGGGCTTTGGCTTTTACATAAGGAAAACAGAGTGGCCACTGAAGAGTTTTGCTTAAAATAGTGACATGTGAAGATTTGTGCTTCCAAGTGATCACTATGGAAGGGGTATTCTTTAGGGTGGGAAAAGAAATTGAAAGGGAAAAATTGGAGGAAAATAAGATTGTGTTTGGATGCTCTTGAAGGAATCCAAGAGAGAGATGGTGGTGACCTGAATGATGAGGCCATAGCAGTAAAGATGGAAAACAGCAATGGATTTGAAAGAAATTTGTCACAGAATGAACTGAACTTGGTTATTGGTTTGATGTGAAGGTGCAAAGGAAGAAGTATGAAACTTAACTATTAAGTGATGGTGTTACCATTCATCAAGCCAAGAACCAACAGAGATGGAGCAGGGCCCAGTGGCAAGCTCAGTTTTGGAATCATAGATATTATGTCTGTGGTACATACAAGTGGTAAGGGGTCATATCTATAGGTCAAAAGGTAAGAGGAAAATGTGGGCCTCCACATTTTTTAGGTTTGCCTCCAACTTAAAAATAATAAATCATCCAGAAGGAAAAATGAAATCTCCTTTAGGACAAAAAAACACTTGGGACTGGAAAGGAGAAGTCCAAAAAAGGTGATTAAGAAAGAACAGCCAAAGATGTAGGAGGAAAACCCATTGAGAATGATCAGTAAGAGATCAAGGAGACAATGAACTCAAGGGGCAAGTGTGCCACCATGTCTCAACATTCCCGGCAGAGAGACTGGGGGTTCCCTTGCCAAGAGCCGTACCAGGAGAGTAGTGTGGGTTGAAGCCAGATCACAGGGGGTAGTAATCTAGCAAAGAAACCATATATCCTGGAGGTGGTGTTGGGGTAGCATTAAGAGTGGGGCATTCTGTATTGTTTTATGATACAGAAACATAAAAGGAAAGGCCAGGAGGAGATAATTTACAGAATGAACTCCAAGTGGAAGCCCTGTGCACATAAGATCTGGAGTATAAATAACAGGGTTGGAATTAACCTCAGGGAGGTTTTAGAGTAACCTAAAGGAAGGAGGAAGGGGCACTGTGGAGGCAGGTAAGTTTGTAGGTGGAATAACAGGAAATAAGAAGAGTTCCCATTGTAATGGTGGGCTGTGTGTGAGGTCATCTGTGAGGGTGAAGGATGGGAACATGTTGGAGTTGGGGATTAGAAGAAAGAAAGTTTTCAATTTATATTGAATGGAAGAATACCTTAACTAGGTACCCTGTTGCTTCTAAACATTTAAATCATCTAGTCACTTTTCTGATTTCATGCTCAGCAAACAACTAGTGTTTATAAGTTGACTTCCCTGTAGTTTTCTCAAAAATTTTTAGTCATTACTATGGTTGTTGTTATGATTACAGGGAAGAAATGTACTATGCAGGATGATATGTGTATTCTGGTCCTCATGGCAGTTATATTTCTTATTGTAATCAGTACATTAACATTTTTGCTTTATACTACTTGGAAGGGTAAGTTTGGTTTGTGTGAATGCCCTCGAACAAGTTCAATGTGAATGTGTTGTCTATATAGGCCAGGTACCTGGGCCATCAAGTCCAGGGGCACAGGGGACCATGCCAGGTTTACCATGCACTCTGGGGAAGGTCTCTTGGAGGACAGCCAACCAGACTGTTTCTGTTTTCCTCTGTCTTGAATTTCATATATTCTTTTTAAACTTTCCAGTATTAATTATGGGACACATCCAAAACCAGAGCTAAACTAGGAAAAATAGAGTTGGAAGTATCACAACAAGATAGAGAAAACAGTTTAAGGCAGTTCCAAAAGAATCAGAAAGGGAAAATTTTGACAAAAAATAGTATAAAACTTCTGATGTATTGACAGTCATCTTCTTCTCTAAAGGCACATCAATTCATTCCTTCATTTACTCATTCAGTATATATGTATTGATCACCCACTACCTGATAGGAAGATGGTTATGAACAAGTGAGATTAGCTCCTTTCCCCACAGTGTCTACTGCCAAATGCTGCCAAGATGAAGAGTTTGCAGAGGGAATAATAGAATAGAACAGAATAGAAAGTATACATAGCTATGTCAGTCTCTTGTGACAAATTTCTTCTACAACTCAATCCAATTGCTGAACAATTGACAAAGATTAACCAAAAACTCTTGTGCTATATTTACCATAGAAAATAGTATTAAGGTACTAAAAAAATCTTTTAAAACGGAAATACTGTTGCTTAAAAAGAAAGTCAGAGAAGACATCAAGGAATTATCACTTTTATTTTTCTGATTTGAAGAATAAACAGAAGAGAATGATAGAGGACATTTCTATTCAACTAGTACAAATATTGCAACTGAAAGATGTCTCAATGATAAAAAAATATAAGTTAATATAAGCATCCAGAGTAGGATTTTATCATCAAAAGGTATTATGTCCTTTAGGAATATAGCAAGGTCTTTAGACACAAGGTTTTTAGAATACTAAAAAAGTAAATCACAGGGGATACATATGATACAAAATACACATTTCATCATATTCTGTAATAGTGACCTGGCAAGGGTAAGAGACATAGAGAAGTTGGAATATTACTCAGCCATAAAAAAGGATGAAATAATGCCATTTGCAGCAACATGGATGGAGCTAGAGTTTATCACACTAAGTGAAGAAAGACAGAGAAAGACAAATATATGACATTGCCTATATGTGGAATCTTAAAAATAAATGATACAGATGAACATATGTACAAAACAGAAATAGACTCACAGACATAGAAAACAAATTTAGAGTTACCAAAGGGGAAAGATGGGGGGCGGGGATGGGAGGATAAATTAGGAGTTTGAGATTGACATATACACATTACTATATATAAAATAGATAACCAACAAGGACCTACTGTATAGCACAGGGAACTACACTCAATATTTTGTAATAAGCTATAAGGGAAAAACTGAATCAATTTGCTGTACACCTGAAATTAACACAATGTTGTAAGTCAACTATACTTCAATTAAAAAAATTAAAAAGAGAAATAGAGAAGATGAAAGCAGTAACAGAAATTCTACTGGCTGCAAAAGCTAAATCAGTTTTTTTATTGTTATGCATTCACACATACACACACACACACACAGTCTGTCTATAAATGATCCCAAAGAGGAGTAAAAAATCTTTAAAAAGCTAAGATCTTAATGCCCAGAGCACTTGCAACAGCAGAGAGAAGAAAGAGAAAGAGAAACTACAGCTAGTAGATGTAGAACTAGCCATGAGAGAGTGACTGTGCTCCTCCCGTGTGGGGTATTTCTTCATACTTCTGGCTCAAAAACATTATGAAAACATTCTGGGCAAAGTTTAAAGCCATTTTCCTTGGTGTTGAGCAATGTTTATGTAGGGCAGAAAAAATTTCTTGTCACAGATGGCTACATACGAAATAAAAGGGTGGATGAGTCACTGGAAATAAAGGGACACAAAATTTCCTGAGCACCTATGAATCCTACTTTATTCAGGACATTTTGCACATGTAATGTGTTTAAGCTCAGCAATCCTAAGACGCAGCTATTACTCCTATTTTTCAAGAAATAGTTTTAGAGAAGTTATAAATTGCCTAAGTAAGACGTGGAGCTGGGATTCAAACACTTAACTGTGTAACTGGAGACGATTCTCACCAGGAAGAAATGGGCTATGAAAAGTCATCACTATGCAGAGACAGAAAGGGAGAAACCCCCAGTGGCATGGCAGATCTGGGACCCAGATCATCATTGCAATGGTTGGTAGGGTTTGCTTTGGCTGAAAGCATATTAAAACCTCAGATAAGTCTCTTTGACTTTGACTCACGATTTAGAGTCCACAAAATGAGAAGACTTTTTCAAAAATTGAGAACTAAGTTTGGGTTCCTACACACTTAATTTACACATCATAAAATGTAACATATTTTATTGGCCAAACGAGACTAGGGATCCACAGAGAGTCACAGCAGACAAACAGTAGTTCTCTGGAGCTGTCACCCCCTGCTCTGGGCCAACATCAGGTCCTTCATGATCTTCCAAATATGTGTGGAGTCCCCAGGATGTATATCACATGTGCCCCCAGAGTATTCTTTTGACCACCAAGTAGGAACTAACTTAATTTTTTTCTTCTCTTCCTTGATTAGATTATAAACTCCATGATAGTCTATGAGTTTTTCTTACTCCTGTGTCCCCAGAGTTAAGCCTTTTTTTTTTCCAATAAGGGAAATTTTTTCATGGAAACGTACTTTATTTTGAATTTAGCAGTGTGTACATGTCAATCCCAAACTCCCAATCTAGCCTTTTTAATGGCTGAGCTATATTCCACTGTATATATGTACCACAGCTTCTTTATCCATTCATCTCTCAATGGATATTTAGGTTGTTTCCATGTCTTGGCTACTGTAAACAGTGCTTCAATGAACATTGGGGTGCATGTATACTTTCGAATCAAGTTTTTCTCCAGATATATGCCCAAAAGTGGGATTGCTGGATCATATGGTAGCTCTATTTTTAGTTTTTTAAGGAACCTCCATACTGTTCTCCATAGTGGCTATACCAATTTACATTCCCACCAACATTGTAGGAGGGTTCCCTTTTCTCCACACCCTCTCCAACATTTTTTGTTTGCAAATTTTTTGATGATGGCCATTCTGGCTGGTGTGAGGTGATATCTCACTGTAATTTTGATTTTGCATTTCTCTAATAATTAGTAATGTTGAGTATCTTTTCATGTGTCTCTTGACCATCTGTATATCTTCTTTGGAGAAATGTCTGTTTAGGTCTTCTGCCCATTTTTTTGATTGGGTTGTTTGTTTTTTTGATATTGAGCTGCAGGAGTTGTTTGTAAATTTTGGAGACTAATCCCTTGTTGGTCTCATCATTTGCAAATATTTTCTCCCATTTTGTGGGTTGTCTTTTCATTTTGTTTATGATTTCCTTTGTTGTGCAAAACATTTTAAGTTTAATTAGGTCCCATTTGGTTATTTTTGTTTTTATTTCCATTACTCTGGGAGATGGATTGAAAAAGATATTGCTGTGATTCATGTCAGAGAGTGTTCTGCCTATGTTTTCCAAAGCAATCTTTGGAAAAAGAGAAGAGAAAATGAGAAAAAAGAGAAAGAAGAATGGAGCTGGAGAAATCAGGCTCCCTGACTTCAGACTATATTATAAAGCTACAAGACATCAAAACAGTATGGTACTGGCATGAAAACAGAAATATAGAACCATGGAACAGGATAGAAAGCCCAGAAATAAACCCATGCACCTATGGCCAATTAATCTACAACAAAGGAGAAAAGACTATAAAATGAAGGAAAGACAGTCTCTTCAATAAATGGTGCTGAGAAAACTGGACAGCTACATGTAAATAAATGAAATTAGAACATTCTTTAATACCATACACAAAAATAAACTCAAAATGGATTAAAGACCTAAATGTAAGACCAGATACTATAAAACCCTTAGCCATTTTTTTTTTTAATTCAGGGATATAGTTGATAAATACTGAGTGAATGGGAGATTGCCCCTGTTTCTACCTCAGCAAAAGCAAGATGACTACTGCTAACCACGTGCTGAGGGCGCATAGACCTCTGCTGCCTGAGCCCGGGAGACTATCTCCAGTCTCCTGAAAATAGCAGCCATGTCCTTCTATTGTAGCCAGATTCTGCTGAAACCAAAGCTGCTGATGCCCTCCATATGCAATGAATGCCCCACAAATGTTATTAATGATAGTGATTTTATTTACCTGATTTCTGTAGTCCTCTCATTCTATGCCTCAGACTAGTGGACAATCTATATAACAAATACTGTGCTGTTCTCAGAAATACCTCACCCAATGGGGAATTTTATTCCATTGTTTTTGAAATAACCCTGTCTCCCTAGTTCCATTGTCCTCCTAGAATACTCATTCCTAAGCTTATTATATATCTGTCTATTATATATAAGCTTATCATATAAATAGATGCATATGTATGCATATATACAGATATGTATATAACATATAACATATATAGTACAAATTGCATGTTTATTATATAATATATAATTATAATATATAATTGTGTATATATATCATATATAGTACATATTATATGCCATACAATGTACATATTATATTGATATATGATTATATTATATAATTATTATATTATATAAATATATATTATTATAGTTATATAAAATGTATTATGTATGCATGTGTACATATAAACACATATATAAACTTATCATAATATATGAAAGGGAAAGAGAGAGAAAATAACTTTAAATAAAACACAGTGTGTTTGGGTTTTAATTTTCACATGTTGCTTTCTAGAAATTGCTGCCCACCTTAGCTTGTACCTGAGGGAAATGGTTCTGATCTTCTTTGTCCATCTGCATTATCTCTAATTCTGTATCTAACATTATTTATATTGTGGACCATATAGCACAAACCATCACCTACATGAGTCAAGAGGTAGCTGACTTTTGTTATTATCATCATTGTTTGAAATTATTTTGGATTTTTACTCTCAGTATTTTTCCTTCCACTTCCAACTTCTAACTGGCTATTCATGCCTTTTGTGTTTCTTGTCCAAGATTTATGGGACTCAGAGAGAAGATTTCTTCCCTCCTTTTTATTATCCTAAGGCCTACTCTTTTTTAAGAGATTAAGTGCCAATTGTTATTTGGAGGACAAAAGGAAAAGGAGTGGGGGAGGTAAGATTTCCTTAAGATCCAAAATAAATGTCCAAGTTGAGGGGTGGGAGAGCTGGGGAGACAGGACAGTGATCAGGCTTTAAAGTAAATTCCTTCCAGGTACTCAGAAGGCTGGGCTCTGGTCAGGGGCTTCCCAGAAGCAGCTCAGATCCACAAACCCCTGTGTAGACCAAAAGCAGAGATGGGTGAGACTTCTTCAGCCTTGCACTAGGAGCAGGACCAGAAGGACCCTGGAGCCCATTCAGCCATTTCCTGGATCACATATAAAACTCTGATTCTGTGCAACTGCAAGGAAGGATCCAGAACCTAAATGACAGAGATCGAATGTCCTACCATCCAGACGAACAGCAGCTTGGAGTTAGAATTCAGCTAATTTAAAGAAAATGAAGATAATGATAATATTTGCACAATTGTGTGTGCCATCTGAGATTTGATCCTACTATTAAAACTTTTTAAATTTTAAATGTAAAATTTATTTGGTGCTCCTGCACCAAAGAAATGAACTCATTCATTCAACAAACACTTATTGAAGGACTTCTAGGTGCCAGAGATTTGGGATGAAATGGTGAAGAGGACAGATAAGCCAACATTTGCAGCCTAGCAGCAGGGTAAACTAGTAAGTGGAATTAAATACAGTATGCTAAGAATAATGATAAGGTAAGATAAATAGGAGAGATATAGGAGACCACCTAACTCAGACTTAGGGAGTCAGACAAGAGAATGTTCCTCCAGCAACAGACCTGGAGAGGAGAGAGTACACTGAGTACTGAGGAAAGTGAGATAAACATGGAGTTTAAGGCGGGGAGTGGCAAGAATGAATGAATCCATAGAGGCCACCAAGGTCCAAGTAACTGAAAACAGTGTTAAAGGGCTTGGGTGTTTAAATGATTGCTCCAACTTTTCATATCTACAAATTTTCATCAGGTTTCTAAAGTTTTCTTTCTCCCATTGCCTTTGCATATACACTGGCTACAACTACTGGTTCAGCAGGAATAGCATCTTTGATGTGTAAATTTGTTTTTAGTATTTCCATTTGTGTTAAGAGCTGTGCCATGCAATAGGCAATAAGAGAAGTTCTGAGTTGCAAATGTTTGTAACCAGAAAAATGCCATTTCCAATCTGACTATTACCTGAAGGTGGCCCCTCCTTGCACAGGATTCTTTCATCTGTTTCACTTCCTTTGTTGCAATATCAAACACCCCCATGATTGCGGCAGCTCAGGTCCACTTCTGTTTAAAATAAGGAAGGGGAAATTTGGTTCCACTTTCATTTTAGGTTTAGTATTTCAGTTCTGAAAATGAGCCTACCTTCAAAAGCTAACCAGATTAACTGATTTACCAGATTAGACAGAAGTCTTACAACTCACCCAGAACTACATAGGCCCAGGCAATGTGGAGCTAGACACTGATGGGTGGTTTGCTCAAGGGTAGGGTAATCTGAGCCTTCCTAAAGTGCAAATTTGATATGATTATGTATATATTTTTGATATTATTCTATTTTTTAAAATCTTCTTTCAACTATGTCATCAGCATTTGGAAAATTTAAAACACCTTAAACATCAACTTTGTAGTTACTTGTTCAAATGCAAGGAGTGTTGTCTTAAAGATAGCTAAAATTTTTAATTTTCCAAAGCCTGGAAAGATTCTAGTGGATGCTCTACCTGTTCAAGGCAGTTGGATGAACAAACCATTGCTATTCAGCTGAGTTTATGTGTAATGGAGGTGTAGCTTAAAATTTAACGAAAGTTACAAACATTTGAGAGCAGACAATGGATCCAAAAAAAATCTCAAACTGTTTTTTGTACTCTTGAGTGGAAAGCAAATTGGAAAAAAGTCAACCTACACAATAATCTCATAGCCAACTAGAGAGTAAAATTAGTTTATAAGGTGATATGCTTTTGAGCTCATTTAGCTTGATAATTTTTTTTTTTTTTTTGCGATACGCGGGCCTCTCACTGTTGTGGCCTCTCCCGCTGAGGAGCACAGGCTCCGGACGCGCAGGCCCAGAGGCCATGGCCCACGGGCCCAGCCGCTCCGCGGCATGTGGGATCCTCCCAGACCGGGGCACGAACACGTGTCCCCTGCATCAGCAGGCAGACTCTCAACCACTGCGCCACCAGGGAAGCCCTAGCTTGATAATTTGTCTACTACTTTGTTATATTTGATATTTATCAGCCTGGGTGAACTCTATTTGGGACCCATGATATGGGCTGGTACAGAGTTTATGTAAAATGCCATATTTTCCCTGCTCTGTAATATTTGTTAGTGCTGTCCACCAGGTCCTCATGACATAGGCTGATATTACACAGTGGTGTCTAATACGTAATGCCACATAATCTGGTCTTCTGTGAGTAAACTAGGCAGACTGTGTGAAGGGCCTGCATGGCCGTAGATGCTATATGAGTTTCAATCCCTAGGCTTTGACAGCCAGTAAGTTTGCAGTTTGGTTGGAGTCACTGACATAACTCTTTGATTTCAATTGTACCAGTGAGGTGGGAGCCATCACACACTCTGGTCATCTTCCAGGATAAGAGACAAGACTAAACCTTTAATGATGCAGCATTGCTGTGTGACACAGGAGCAGCAGAGCTTTAATCCACAATTACTCCGGACTTCACTGTAACTCTTTTAATGTGAGATACATTTAAAGCCAGAGTTTGAGGAAAGTGTGTCTTTGTGACCTCTTACATTAGTAAGCAATGGGCAAAAAATTTTTCATTCCAACAAAATTGTAAGCTTTAGAACCTCTAGGCAAAATAAATGGAAGTCAGGGGTTTATATCTATAGAAAAATAAGCAAGGGAATTCCCTGGTGGTCCAGTGGTTAGGACTCCGCACTTTCACTGCCAAGTGTGCGGGTTTGATCCCTGGTTGGGTAACTAAGATCACGCAAGCCCTGGGGTGTGGCCAAAAAAAAAAAGCAAGTATAGCACAGGGAGCTCTACTCAATATTCTGTGGTAACCTATATGGGAAAAGAATCTGAAAAAGAATGACTATATATAGATATACGTTCACTTTGCTGTGAACCTGAAACTAACACAATATTGTAAGTCAACTATACGCCAATAAAAATTATTAAAAATTAATTAATTATTTTTAAAAGTAAGCAAATAAATTGCTAAATTAGACTTATATTAGAGATTATATTAGAGATTAATGTTGTACAAAAATAAATTATAATATTAGAATATTATATGCATTTGAGTTTTATTGGAAAGGAGCATTCTTTCTAAAGTTAAATTAAAATACAGAGCTTCTGATTAAACCAAACTCAACAAATATCCTGAGATAAGGTTGTAACAAAAGAGATCAAAATAATATACTAGTCACAATGTGTCTCTACCACACGTGTCTAAAATAGATATATTTAAAGATTATCAACTCATAAAGAAGAATATGAATCCCTTGAAGACAGTTTACAAAAGGGACATTAAAAAAATACTAGAAAAACTCATATTTTATTCATCCCAATCCTTTGATGAAATTAACAATAATACATTAACATGGATAAAATATCTAAAACATTATCTGAAACATGCTTAAAATGGTTGTAGTGGTTGTTGTTATTTATAAAGTCTGGCATAGTTCCCAGAAAAACTAAGGTTTATATACCTGTGTCATTTGGAAAAGACATAAAATTCTTTATGTCCGCATTAGAACAGATTACATTATTGTAGACTGAATACATCATAACAAAGCACACGTGTATGAATAAGCACTTAGTAGATTTGTTTTTATTGGCATAAATTCTTACAATAAAGTTGATCCTAAAAAAGAACATACAGAGGGCTTCCCTGGTGGCGCAGTGGTTGAGAGTCCGCCTGCCGATGCAGGGGACACGGGTTCGTGCCCCGATCCCGGAAGATCCCACATGCCGCGGAGCGGCTGGGCCCGCGAGCCATGGCCGCGGAGCCTGTGTGTCCGGAGCCTGTGCTCCGCAACGGGAGAGGCCACAGCAGTGAGAGGCCCGCGTACAGCAAAAAAAAAAAAAAAAAAAAAAGAACATACAGAGTATTCTTATTTTAGTGGGACTAATCCTCTAGAAATATTTAATTATCATTGCTGACAATTTCTACTCCTGTAATTACGAAGCATTTTAATAAACATCACTTAAAAAACAAACATAAATTAATTAAGAGACTGATGTACCTTTAATGTGGATCAAAGCTTAGAGACATTCCTATTCACATAAACAAGCTTATTAATGAAATAAATATTTATAGTGCACCTCCCTTATTCTAGGTATTGTTATAGATGCTGAAGATTCAAAAAGAAAAACATGAGCTCTGCCCTCAAGGAACTCAGAATTTCTTATTATTTGCCATCAGGATCACAGTTCAATGTCTAATGAGGCAAATGGCTATCATTAGTTAGCATGCTTTTTGGAAATTTGGGGTAGAGCATAAGATAAACTGAAACAACAAAAAAGTGACTATTTGAAAGAGCTTCATTATTTGCAAGTGATATAGTTATGAGTCTATAAAACCTAAGTGAGTGATTACAAACCTTTTAAAATTAGACAGTTCACTAAAGTGATAAAATATAAGCTTTATGTTAAAAAGATAGTTTGCAATATAACAACAGTAGAGTTCATAAACTCAATAGGGAAAAAAGGGTTTACATAAAAAGTTTCATTAAAAAAACAATAAATTAACACCTCCTTCCCAAAAAAACCCTAAGGACTGTCCTAACAAGAAACATGTGCAGGGTCTATTAAACACACAAATACACACAGAAGACATCCTTAAAATTATTAAAATACATGATGAATTGAAATAAATGGATATTCCATGTTTCTGGATGAAAAGTAAATATAATAAAGATCTATAAAGATTTTTAATTCATCTCAAATTAATTTATAAATATCACATAATCCCAATTAAAATGTCACTGGTTTTATCATCTTTAGTGGAATTAAACATAATATTTTAAAAATTCATGTACGAAGGCAAGTTTGTGAAAAAAACTGAGAAAATTTTGAAAAAGAAATTATGAGAGAAGATTTCTCTATTAGACATTAAAGTACTTTGTAAGGCAAAAACAATAGAAGAGTAGATAATTGTTGCAAATATTGTTAAACAATGATGCAGAATTGATAAATCTAAAACAGAGCTTAGTGTATATGAGAACTTAGTACTTATCAGGGAAACGTTATGAATCAACAGGGAAGAAATAAATTTTTAAATAGCTCTGAAGAAACTCAAGTTATTGGATGAGAGTATCACGTTTATCACATTAGAATAAACATCACAATAAATTCTAGATGGATTATGAGACTAAATAAAAAACAAAAATGAAGAAGTGTTTTCTGAGTATAATTTTTTTAAAACTCTACCATAAAGGAGAATATTACATTCAACTGAAATTTTTAAATGTTTAAATCCTGTGCATACAAATACACTAAAATTTTACTTGGCAAAGGACAAACAGAGGGACTATATTTGCAAAATATATAGTGAGTAAAAAGTTAGTAACCTTTCTTCTTTCCTTTTCTCCTTTCTTTCCTTCAACAAACATTTATTAAATTCTGGCCAATACTGTGTAGGAATTGAAGATGCAATGGCAAACAGCACAGATTCAGTCCCCGTGGCTGCTGCTACCCAAAAGTTACATCTATGGGAAGAACTGGAGAAAAAGGTGTCCCCTGTTGGTTGCAAATTGTGGAATGGTCTCAGGCTCCACTTGTTCTCCTCAACTGGTGCCCCTGGGCAAGAAACATGTACAGCCCTGTCTGGGAACTCTTCAGTTCTCCTGCACATAGCCAAACCAGCAAAAAGGTCAATTGAATAATTCCTTGTAAGCAGGCAAGGCAAAAGAGAGTAGGGGACACTTAACCTGAACTGAGGCCTTAGGGAAGATAGCTGGGAGATGTGGTAATTAAACTGTGAACTGAAAAATGAGCAAAATTTATACTTGGAGACAGAACAGCATATGTGCAAAGGTGAGATCCTCATTTTGCACAAAGCTCTTATAACCAATGAAGAAAAAATGGCATCACAAAATAAAATTAGGCAAAATGCACTAAAATTAATAAAACATTAATCAAAGAACATGAAAAATTGCTCATCCTCCCAATTAATCAAAGAAATATAAGTTCAACCAACAACTGAGATATCAACTTTTTTTCTATAAACTTGAGAATACTTGATAGTTTGTGTTAAAGCCCTGAAAGAACTCATACCCTTTATGCAAGTAATTCCACTTCTAAAATTCTCATATCAAATAAAACAAAAATAATAGAACCCGAAGATATGTATAATGTTACTCGTTGTTAAACACTGCATATGCTATCAACTGATAAAAAGATGAACAAAATGTGGTGTAACCAATGGAATATAGTTCTAACACATGCTACACCATGGATGATCCTTGAAAACATTATGTGAAATGAAAGAAGCCGGTCACAAAAGACCAAGTAAGGTAGTGATTGTTGCTTAAAGTTAGGGGGTGGGGAAGAAATGGGATGGGTGGACAAGCGGGGGGGGTAACTAAATGGCACAGGGTTTCTTTAAAGATGATTAAAATATTCTAAAATTGACTGTGGTGATGGTTACACATATTTGTAAACATACTAAAAACCATTGAATTGCATAATTTATATGGATGAATTGTATGGTACGTGAATTTTATCTCAATAAAGCTTTTAAAAAATGGTATTTATGATAGCAAATAAGAAGAAGAAAAAACCCTAATGTCCAAAATATATAAAAATACTTAATATATCTACCTGAATCTATCTAACATAAACATTGGTTATCTAATTATTTCTGGATGTTGTCATTTGTGGGTGATTTTTATCTCTCTTTTTTTTTCTCATTAAAACTCTTCCGTAGTATAGGCATCTGATTATGTTTACAATTAAAGGAAATGACACATTAGGAAAAAAAGACTAAAACAAACTTGTAAAATTTACAAAAATGCCCAAAACAAAACTTCTGGAAGAAAAATATAGGACCTAAAAGTTAGAAAATTAAAGCCATTCTTTGGGTTTCTTTTTCATTTGTTCTCTTTTTTAAAAATATGGGTAATATTTTACACAATTAACTTTATGCCCTACACTTCCTGTGTGAGCCACAAGCTACTTTAAATTTTATTTCTCTCATGTTGGTCATTCAGAAGAAAAAGCAAGCTATTCGTAAATGATATACAGCTCTAAAAATCCTATGTTCTTCGTGCAATTTCAACATTTAAAAAAGGAATGATTCAGTAATAAGATTTCTAAGCTACTGATTCACTTAGAAATGAAAAAAATGTAAATAACTACTAATAAAATGTTTGAAACCATAACACACCTTCCTCCCGAAATGTGGAGTTTAAGCCTCTTAGAAGCAATCTTTTCTAAAATCATCTTCACCTTTTCAAAATGGAAAGAACATATTGTGGTTATATAAGGAAATCTCTATAATTTTAGACATTTATATGTAGGGGTGGAATAACATACTATTATTTGCTTTTAAATATTTCAGCAACATGAAAGAAAAGGGAAAAGTGATGGATGAAGTATATGTGGCAAAACTTTGATAATTATTAATTTTGAGGTTTTTATATATTTGGGCTTATTTTGTGTTTTGAAAGTTTTTATGACAAAATACTTTTTGAGTGGAAGGGACGTTTTAAAGTTCTTTAAAAGAGTATAAATAGAATCTAAAAAAAGATAATAAAATACACGACGCATAGAGGAAGCTTATAAATCTTAGTTAATATAAATATGCTAAAGACACTTAAATTCATGTTGTGACTCCAAACATCATTTTTTCCATGTGGAAAAAAAGTCTAACTCTGCATTCAGTTGCAAATTAGAAGTGTTATGTGACTTTCTTTATGTTGTCCTAAGACGTAAAATTCTGACCAATGGATATAAACTCAAGGAGGACAGATAGTCCAGAGATGGACTAGGTTGCCTTGGGAAGTTGTAATTTACTACCCTTGGAAATGTCAACTAGACATTCTTTCTCTTAGAAAGTCAGAGATAGACTTCAGGCATCAGATGTGGGGTGGATTAAAAGTCCTTTAGGGCCTCCCTGGTGGCGCAAGTGGTTGAGAGTCCGCCTGCCGATGCAGGGGATACGGGTTCGTGCCCCGGTCTGGGAGGATCCCATATGCCGCGGAGCGGCTGGGCCCTGTGAGCCATGGCCGCTGAGCCTGCGCGTCCGGAGCTTGCGCGTCCGGAGCCTGTGCTCCGCAACGGGGGAGGCCACAGCAGTGAGAGGCCCGCATACCGCAAAAAAAAAAAAAAAAAAAAAAAAAAAAAAAAAAGTCCTTTAAGTTAAGTTTGTTATTCAACCAGAGAGTCAGTGAGACATAATAATGAGCTGGTTACTAGGTCTATGGTTATCAGGCCAATCATGCTCAACCTCTGGGCACCTATGAAATAGTATCCATTTCTCAGGGTTGTCGTGAGGATTAAATGATAAAATGTATGTAAAGCATTAGAACTGTGCTTGGCCTATGGTAGGTACTATAAAATATTTTGAATTTTTAATATCAAAAATATTAAACTTTATGCTATGATGATTAACATCATAACCTTTGGAGTCAAACATCTGGTTTCTAACTCCAGTTTCACCATTTACTATCTCTCTTTTTTTTTTTTTTAACTTCAGACAGTTTATTTTTCTTTCTTTATTATTTTCCTTTCTTTAGATCTTTCCATGCTAACCTCTAAATAACAAGTGTTAAAATTCAATACTAATTATCAAATGTATCCATGATACAAGACTACACTCAACAAATGATATTTATCTTATTACAATAATGGTGACATTCCTCCACTTCAAAAATTCTATGATTCCAAGAAAAACTTACTGAATGATACTAATTATTTTAATATTTGACTTCCAACAATGTATCTTTTAAAACGACTATATATTGTGCTTAAAATTTACTTTAAGAATATAAAACCTACTGAAGAGAGCATTTGCTGAGAGTCACATTGATCATTAGCAAAATTAAGGAACCCTTTGAATTTGCTGACTGGAACCTCACCAGAGTTCATCCGCTCACTGACTGGTACCAATGTCAAAAGAGATGACTTATTCTCTCCAGAGCATCCACATCCTCTTGCCAGGAGACTCTTCCAAAAGTAAAATCTCTGTAGTGTTTTTGACTTTAAGATCTTTGGGATAAAATTTAAGAAAAGTAAAATATGAGCACTGCAACATTTCTAAATAGGCTGTTACAATTTCATCAAGGGGAAAAAATTGTATTTATGGTTCTGATTACTGACTGCCATTCAACAACAGTTTAAGATTTACTACTTTCTTGTCGAAGAGATATTTTCAAATAACATCTGTATATTTCTCTCCATATCTCTATAACAGAAGCAAGGAGTCCAAAACTGAGGGCACTTTGAATCGGTTTAAAATAAGAAATATGAAATTGGGCATCAGCATCTAGCATATTGTTTTTCCTATGGTTAGTGCTCAATATATATATATATATATATATATATGTAGAACATAACTGAAAAAACTTATCCAAAATATGTGGCCTTTGCAACTTAGCAATAGTAAAGATGTATTATGGAAAAATATGCAAAGAAGGCTCAAGCCACTGTATCAAGTAGTTATTTCTAACTCTGGCAAAATTTTATATATATAAAAAGAACTTGGGGCTTCCCTGGTGGCGCAGTGGTTGAGAGTCCGCCTGCCGATGCAGGGGACACGGGTTTGTGCCCCGGTCCGGGAGGACCCCACGTGCCGCGGAGCGGCTGGGCCCGTGGGCCATGGCCGCTGAGCCTGCGCGTCCGGAGCCTGTGCTCTGCAGCGGGAGAGGCCACAACAGTGAGACGCCCATGTACCACAAAAAAAAAAAAGAACTTGAACATCTTACCCATTATTATATCAGTGCATATTAACTCAGCATTAAAGTAAAAGAGAATTATGACTTCATATTTAAACTATAATATCCATCATGGCCTGTCTTACTAGATTTTGTTCCTAGTGCAAACTATTTCAATTTTAGATGAACATTTTCTCTAAAAGGTTTTCTGATTATGACTAATCTGGGTAAAAGAGATGAAAATTTCTGGGGAATTTTCTTAAGGTAAAATAGAAATCCTACATTGAGAGATTAAAAATTATTTTTTTTAGAGGGCACACCTTAACTAGTAGATTAAAATTTTATATTTTTAAACAGTAATCTATCAATTATGTCTTAAAGCTTTAAGGTTTAAATCCTCTAAAACATTCTGCAATACGTCAACCTTTAAGTTATTAGTGAGTGTCAAGAACCACTTAGAATTTGGACCCCATAATGGGAAGAGGCCAAATCCAAAAATAACACCCAGCTAGGTCTTGGTGATGCCAAGAGCTGACCTGCTCTCACAACTAGGCCTTACTGTTGTATGCAGCCTAAAGTTTCATAGAACATTAACATCAGACAAGGCCACTCTGTGACTGTGATAGTTCAAGACAAAAACTAGAACACTATGCAATCATGTTTGAATACATACCAAAACATGAAATTTGTTCAATTCACAAAAATGATGAAACATTCCCTGTCCCAGCTGCTATACATCGTTTGAACTCATATGTTGAAACCTAATCCCCAATGTGATGGTATTAGAAGGTGTAGCCTTTGGAAAGTGATTAGGCCATGAAGGTGAAGCTCCCTTGAATGGGATTAGTGCTCTCACGGAAGAGAACTCAGAGAGCTCCTTTGCTCCCTCTGCCATGTGAAGACAAGCAAGAAGATGCTGAGAACCAGTAAACAGGCTTTCATCAGACACTGAATCTTGGATTTCCCAGCCTCCAGAACTGTAAAAAGTAAATTTCTGTTGTTTAAGCCACTCAGAATAATGGTATTCTGTTAGAGCAGCCTGAACAGACTAAGACACTGGCTAACAGGAGCGATTGCTGCTTCTTTATCAATTATATCTTTAGCCTACATCTAGCTAAATTAAATTATCTCCTAGGTAAGATCTATTTAGGTATGTAATCATAGAATCATAGAATCACAGAATTGTTAACAGAGTTTTCCTCTTCACTTCCTCCTTTCTCTCAGCATATAAACTTTTAAAATAATAACACTTCCTAAGTACTTTCCACATATCAGCTCCCTTTTTATTCTCACAAATGCCCTGTGATGTGAGCACGCAGAGGCCCTGTGAGATTGAGTAATACCCAGCTGATGAGCAGCCTGGGTTTCCAATCATCCCAGTCTGGATGAAGAGCATGTGATCTTAATCACTACACAAAACTGCATCTTATAAACAAAATGAAGCATAAGCTGGACTCGATTTCCCCTTTCTGGTTCCATCTCTCTCATTTTTTGTAACGGTTGAGCTTCGGTGTCCTCACTGCCTACCTTCCCTTAATTCCCATTAACAGTATCATCAGAGTGCTCTGCTTTCCATGCCCCACATTCTATCAAAACCACCAACAACCTGAAAACAGCTTGAAGACAAGCAGGCTTTGGAATCATACAGACCTGCATTTAAATCCCAGCAAGTTATTTAACACTTCTAATTTTCCTTTTTACCTCATGCAGTCCTTGAGAGATCAAATGAGCACATACAAAGCACCTTGTACATTATTATCATTAAAAATAATAATATATCAATGTTACTGACCAATCAGCAGCATTTGATGTTGTTAACTTACTCTTTCTATCTTGAAACAATCTATGCTTTTGGCTTCTAGGAGTCCATCCTCTCTTGGCATTCTTCCGATTTTCTAGAAGGTCCTTGGTCTATTTTATAAGATTATTTTCATCTGCTTAAGTCACAAATATTGGTATTCCCTAGGGGCTTGTTCTTGGCACTCTTCCCTCTTGCTTGGAATCTTGCTTGGTTCTCAATTTGTGCATGTAGGGGGAGAGTGATGGAAAAGCGCTGAAGGGACTTTTCAGAATTACTAGGGGAGTTTTCAAACTACACCTCTTTCATCTTTTACCTAAGGAGATTCTGATATATTCCCTCAGGGGCATACTACACTGTGTTTTAATTTTTGGTGATAATTAGTCTTCTTGGGTTTATGAAGTTTTAGTATTTCTTTAATTTTGTGGCACACATAAAAGAATATCTAAAAATGCTAGGTGACAAGTGTAGAGGGAACTTGTCTTTTCTCCTTACATTCCTTTCTTGGGTCATAAAATAGGTACTATCACAAATAGTTCTGACCTCTCAGGGAGTGCTAGAGATTTTCATTCCATAATTAACTGACTATGAGGATGTTCTGGGGAGGAAGCCACCATCATTCTCTCCACCCTTTTACTAGCTCCTTCCCAAGAGAAGAGGAGAGACTTACTTGATTGAGAAGATTGGTGAGAGACTGATATACACTAGCTGATGTTTGTTTTACTGGCCAAGTTAATGTATTAAGGTCATTGACCATAAGTGATATTATTTCTTGGAGCTAATTTTTTCTCTCTCTCTGTTCTTAGCTCTTTTGCACCTGTACAAGCATTGTGTGCATGTGTGTGTGTGTGCACCCTTGCAAGACTACAAGTGTTATTTCCTGTTTTGAGGTGATTACTGCCATGTGCAATACCCTACATGAGAAGCCTGTAATTCTCCCAGGTCTCTTCCTGTGCCAAGAAGGTTAAGTAAGTTCAAACCATGATGGGAGGTAGGGGACCCAGCAGCATTCACCCATGTAGGGACAGTGTCATGAAAAAGCTGATCTCCAATCACTTAGCTCTTAATTCGTGCATTCCCACTCTGTCGGGACACAGGAGGAGAGGACAGGTGAGCAGCACTCAGCAGAGCAAGAATAAAATTAATGCATCATGTTCATCATATTGTATGTGTTTCTTTTCATTAAGAGAATGTAACTTCCTTCTTATGAGTTGCCTTTAGGTAACCGAAGACTACAGAACCACAAAACTCTGAGCTAGGACCACTAATTGAGAAGATTTTACATTTGTCCACAAAAGCTGCATGATGCACTGTTTTTCAAATGTGGCCTGCAACTCATTAGTGTGTAAAGAAATGTTTAACAGATTACTACCAAGATTTTTTGTTGTTGTTAATGAAGAAGAAAATTTTAGAGAGCATTGGGATTATTTTGGAGGGTAAGAGAAGGGAGAAAAAGATCTCAGTGTGGTTAACAGTCTTAACCTTACACAACTTGTAAATAGGAGAGTAGGAACTTGAATTCAGACCATCTGAATCCATGCCATGTGCTTTTGGCTGAAGGATGTATCTCAGTTTTACTGATTTCCAATAGCTTACCTCCTAATTTCCTTAGTTGATTGTCTTCTTATACACGAACATAGTAATTAAATGCATAGCTCTTGAAGTTCAAACCCCAGGCAAGTTACTTAACCTCTCTGAGTCTCATCTGTAGAGATAATAACAGTACCTACCTCACAGGATTTGTTACACAAGTTTAATTCATGTGTTGGAGCCCTAACACCCACCCACTCTGGCCCCCATACCAGAGAATGTGACTGTATTTGTAGATAGGATCTTTAAAAAGGTAAAATTGAAATGGGATAGTTAGAGGAGACCCTAATCCAATCTGACTGGTGTGTTTACAAGAGGAGATTAGGACACCCAGAGAGACAACAAGGATTTGTGTACAGAGGAAAAGAAGGCAACCATCTGCAAGCCAAGGAGAGAAGCCTCAGGAGAAAACATGTTGACACCTTGATCTCTCACTTCTAGACTCCAGGACTGTGAGAAAAATAATTTCTGTTGTTTAAGCCACCCAGGCTGTGGTATTTTGTTATGGCAACTTTAGAAAACTAACACAGATTTTTATGAGATTAAAACTTAATATATATAAAGTGATTGGCAATATGAGTTTCCTATTGTTATTACTTGCCTCGAAGTCAATTTCTCTGTATCTTCAATTCTTGAAGTTTATTACTTTCTTATATGTAATTATATGTACTTGTTAACTATTTACCCTTTTGACAAATTTGTCCCCAAAAGAGCCCCCATGTTGGCCTGTTCAAATAGAAAAGTGTTTGTAATATATTAAGGACTCAGTAAATATTTACTGAATTAAAGAAGGTCTCATGACCAATGTAGGTGTCCTGCTAAATTGTTTTTAATAAAAATGGGCCAAATGATTTGAGTATTTCTTTCATACCCATCTCTAGATTCATGTCCCACTTATTTAAAAAAAATATTTAAGGATACAATGCAGATTACAGATCTAAATCTTATTTTTCTACTGACCTTACAAAAAGATGTTGAAAGAGGAGTAAACAGTGACAAAGAGTATGATGAGAATGCTTTGGAACTGAAAACATTTCAGGGTGGCATCAAGAACGTCCTTACAGAGGTGAAAGTTAGAGATGTCCATTCACTCTCTAGTACGGATAGTTTTCCCTCTACAGAAGTAGAGCATTAGGACAGGGGCAGGGATCACATGTGATTCATGAATTTGATGTTGCAGGGTCAAAGCTACTCATATAAAGTACCCTGTCCAGTTCCAGAACCACCAACACCATTCACTACACTTGTACATATCAATGTTCAAGCACTAAAGCTCACATTGGGAGATATAATCCTGTTTGTTGTCCAGACCCTCTTATAGATTCTGCTGTGATTTATATTCTTGAGCATGAAGTAAGAAGAAAGATGAAAAGACATTATTTAATTTGAGGAAGGAGCTCTGTTCCTCTTGTTTTCTACTTGAAAATATGACAGTGCCTAAAGGATAGCAAGAACAGTATCCATGAGCTGTGCAATGCAACTAGGCATTAAAGTATTAGATAAGGTTCAGAGAGTTCCCTGGTGGCCTAGTGGTTAGGATTCCAGGCTTTCACAACTGGCCCAGTTTCAGTCCCTGATTGGGGAACTGAGATCCCATCCCATAAGCCACGAGTCATGGCCTACCAAAAAAACAAAACACAAACAAAACAAAACAAAGATAATGTTCAGTAGGGACAAAAGTAACATAACCTATTGAGATAAAAATAATCCATACTCTACTGATATGACAATGACTATGTGACTGTGACTCATCCCTTAACAAAGATAGGAGTCTCATTAGGCCTTGAAAATATCAGTTTAGGGTGCTCTTTGGTCAAAAGTAAAACACCAGTTACTTTTAGGAAGCAAGCAAATTATGAAACAGAAAGCTTGCCTTGTTTAGTTACTTTAATATGCATCTTGTCTCTAAGACAGTGAAAAGAAGTTATGGGTCAAGAAACTTTGAAGATAACAAATCTGTAGAAGTGAGAGAACACATAACTAGAGTAATATAGGAGGTAAAGTAGTTTCTGTATGTGAAAATACCTAAGACCGTTTAGTCTGAAAAGATGAAATAAGGTGAAATCAAAGTTCATAGTATGATAATAGGTTTATACAGGACACATGGAGACTCCTTCATCAATCAGTGAGTTTTAGAATAGAGGGGACAGACTTGATAGAACATCAGGACTATATAGGAACTTAGAAGTCATTCTAATCCAATCCCCTTGTTAAAAATCAGGGAACTGAGACCTTGAGAGGTGAAGTGACACCCTGCTGGTAATAACAGAGCTAGGACTAGGCCTATTTCTCTATCCAACCACCTCTCTTTGACTCCATTTAGAGTTCTCATACTGCTCCCTGGCTGGTAAGTGATGCCTACAATGGAATCTCTTTCAGCCCTGTTCAACTCATTCTTGCTTTGCAGTCCTGAGTTAGAAAACAGATGACATAATTTATTCTAAGGTGAAAAGAACAATAACTGTATGCCTTACCTCCTCCATGGATTTATTTTTTTTTAATTTTATAAATATATTTTAATTGAAGCACAGCTGATTTACAATGTTGTGCTAGTTTCAGGTATACAGCAAAGTGATTCAGTTATATATATATATATATATATATATATATATATATATATATATATATATATATATATATATTCTTTTTCAGACTCTTATAAGTTATTACAAAATATTGAGTATAGTTCCTGTGCTATACAGTAGGTCCTTGTTGATTATCCATTTTATCTATGGTAGTGTGAATAGGTTAATCCCAATATCCTCATTTATCCCTCCCCCAACACTTTCCCCTTTGGTAAAACATAAGTTTGTTTTCTATGCCTCTGGATCTATTTCTGTTTTGTAAATAAGCTCATACATATCATTTTTTTTTCTTAGGATTCCACATATAAGCAATATCATATGATATTTGTCTTTCTCTGTCTGGCTTACTTCACTTAGTATGATAATCTCTGGGTCCATCCATGTTGCTGCAAATGGCATTATTTTATTCTTTTTTATGGCTGAGTAATATTACACACCACATCTTCTTTATCCATTCATTTGTTGATGGACATTTAGGTTGCTTCCACATCTTGGCTATTGTAAATAGTGCTGCAATGAATATAGGGGTGCATGTATCTTTTTGAATTATAGTTTTGTCTGGATATATGCCCAGAATGGGATTGCTGAATCACATGGCAACTCTATTTTTAGTTTTTTGAGGAATCTCCATATTGTTCTCCATAGTGGTTGTACCAATTTACATTTCCACCAACATTGTAGAAGGGTTCCCTTTTCTCCACACCCTCTCCAACATTTATTGCTTGCTAATTTGTTATTTGTAGATATTTTAATGATGGCCATTCTGACCAGTGTGAGGTGATACCTTGTTGTAGTTTTGATTTGCATTTCTCTAATAATTAGTGATGTTGAGCACCTTTTCATGTGCCTATTGACCATCTGTATGTCTTCTTTGGAGAAATGTCTATTTAGGTCTCCTGCCCATTTTTTTATTGGATTTTTTTTATTGAGTTGTATAAGCTATTTGTATATTTTGGAAATTAATCCCTTTTCAGTCACATTATTTGCAAGTATTTTCTCCCAGTGTGTAACTTGTCTTTTTGTTTTGTTTATGGTTTCCTTTGCTGTGCAAAGGCTTATAAGTTTGATTAGGTCCCATTTGGTTTTTTTTGCTTTTATTTCTATTGCCTTCATAGACCAACCTAAGAAAACATTGGTATGATTTATGTCAGAGAATGTTTTGCCTGTGTTCTCTTCTAGGAGTTTTACATCATTACTCTTTGATGTGGGAGATAATGAGAGCTAGGGCCACTCTCCTGGACCTTCTAAAATTATACAACCTAGATACCTACTAAGTCCTGTTAAAAACAAGACTGCAGGCTCAAAATGGAGTCATTTATGGGAAGGCCTATGTCACCAAACTGAGACTTAACATAATCACAGTTTTGGTTCTCTCAGGAATAGAACCTCAAACCAGTAAATCAGGAATCACCTGGTCAGTATTGGTTAGGTAATCTGTCAGATAGACCCCTGCCATCCCCTATCAGAAAAGTAAACTTTGGATAACCACTCTGCTTTTTAGCCTAGTAAAGCTTCCTTGTTCCTGCTCCCTTCTGCCTATAAAATCTCTTGCCTTTTATAGCTCTTCAGACTCCTTTCTATCTGCTAGATTGTATGCTGCCCAATTCATTAATTCCTGAATCTTCAAAATTTACTCAGCTGAATTTTTTTTCACAGTTTTGTGGGTGGCGGTGGAATCCGAAGTTTCAGAGACAACTAGAAATGCAGGTGTTGGTAGCTACTGAATCCTTTGGGTTCTGTCTTCCTTGCTGTTTCTAAGAGCCATAGGTAGGTTCCTCTAGGATCTTAATCCATGCTCTCACTATTACTGACTTTCTAGTCCAGGCTTAACAGGTCAGCCTAGACTGACAGGAGGCTCTATCAGAGTACCAGTCCTTAGAGCTTTGTTAGTGCACAATTGCTGTCCATGGCTTAGCATGTCAGGTTGAGCTGGCAAACCAGTCCACCTGGAACTCCAGTCCCTAGCCCTTGGTCAATCCACAGTACTGTTTCTTTGGTCATTGCTGGTGCCCATAGTTCTGCTTCCTCAGTTACTCTTGGTTACTGTTAATGTGCACATGATGTAAAGGAATAACAGATCTATTATTTTTAAAGGTTTTTTTGAGGTGGACAATTTTTATAGTCTTTTATTAAATTTGTTAAAATATTGCTTCTTTTTTTTTATGTTTTGGTTTTTGGCCACAAGTCATGTGGGATCTTAGCTTGCTGATCAGGGATTGAACCCTCACCCACTGCATTGGAAAGCAAAGTCTTAACCACTGGACCACCAGGGAAGTCCCTAGATCTATTGATAATGGGAGTCTCAGAAGCCAAAGTTGCAAAACTGGTGGGTATAGATCAAGCATGTAGAAGCTGTTAGAGCACTCAACACCTAAATCTAAGACTCTCAAGCTAGGATAATTTGGTGCCCTGTAAAACACCATAAAACTCTCAACCCAGGGGCACACCTCTCTTAGGTTAATTTAATTCTGAGACACCCAAGGCTTATCTAGAGAAATAGGATCTTCAAATCTAAATAATTCAATGCTCCACCTTCCAGCACACCTTATGTTTAAGAAATATGGTCCTGGAAGCTGTAGATATCAATAATAATGGCAAAATCTTACTAAAGGTGTACACTGGAAAGCAATGGTTCCCAAATCAAGCAAAGATAATGGGATACCAATTTTAATTGGCCTGCAGAAAGCCCCCAAAGTCTTCAAGATTCCAAAATAGCTTCAATGAAGTATTCATTGCAAAAGGCTATTAAAAAATTGAAGACACAAGAGGTAGCCCAAAAAAAGGCTATAAGACTAATATGACTCCTACTACTCGCCTCTACCTTCCTTTACCTGAGCACTCACATCTACTAATCCTCTATCTGAGTTGCCTTTCTACTCTACACAGAATATTAAACAGTTATCTTTTTCATTTCTTTCTTTTTTTTAAAAAAATTTTGCCTGCATTGGTTCTTCGTTGCTGCGCACGGTCTTTCTTTAGTTGTGGTGAGTGGGGGCTACTCTTTGTTGCAGTGTTCAGACTTCTCAGTGCAGTGGCTTCTCTTGTTGCAGAGCACGGGTGCCCAGGCTTCAGTAGTTGTTCCTCTAGTGCGCAGACTCAGTAGTTATGGTGCACGGGCTTAGTTGCTCCGAGGCATGTGGGATCTTCCTGGACAAGGGTTTGAACCCGTGTCCCCTGCATTGGAAGGTGGATTCTTAACTACTGTGCCACCAGGGAAGTCCTAAAACAGTTATCTTATAAAATAAGGCCACATCTTGGGTAACCACCTTCAGGTATCTTTCACCTTTGGGTCAAAGACCAAACCAAGAGCCACAGTTAAAAAATGTCCTAAACCCAGAAAGGATCCCCAAAACTTTTCTAAAGAATTTAATCTTCATCAGGGCCTAAGACCCCAGACTGGCAAATCTTTACCACCTTCTGCACATGCTGGTAGGACCTGGTGAAGCCCCAAAAGAGGTACAGGAAGCAGAATGGCATAACCTCAAGAGTGATATTGATATCAGTCTCCAACATGGTTCCCTTATGAACCAGAAAAAATCATGAAATAGCAGCCAATATTTTAAAAGCTATTCCTAGAGTTCCTTGCCCACACTGATTGGTCTATTATTCAAACCTGCAAGCAAAAGAAAGATGAATCTATGTCAGATTTTAAAGCTTATCTGGAAGCTTTTTTCCTACAGCATGAAGGAAGGGCATGGAAAGGTAGGCAAGGACATGCCTCAAGAGAAACAAACTATTTTCCAATTTTTACTGGGTCTCTGTGACACTTCTTACTCTTGACAAAGCCATTGTAACCATGGAAGCAAAAGCTGTCATTGCTCTGCCTTTTCCTAGAGTGAATATTTGCCTTTAAATTTCCCTTCACGGGCTTCCCTGGTGGCGCAGTGGTTGAGAGTCCGCCTGCCGATGCAGGGGACACGGGTTCGTGCCCCGATCCCGGAAGATCCCACATGCCGCGGAGCGGCTGGGCCCGCGAGCCATGGCCGCGGAGCCTGTGTGTCCGGAGCCTGTGCTCCGCAACGGGAGAGGCCACAGCAGTGAGAGGCCCGCGTACAGCAAAAAAAAAAAATAAAAATAAAAATAAAAATAAAAATAAATTTCCCTTCACAAGTTTACCCTCTGAGAATGTTACTCTCTGAAATGCTCCTGGGGTATACAGAATATAGGGAAAGAAGAAGCAAGACTCTCACCACTTTAAAAGTAGAGTTAACAATTCATGTCCCAAAAGGGAAAAAATAAGTTATTGCAAAGACAGGTTGAGTCATATTCAGTCATTGAGACTAACTGTATGTTTAAAGGGATAAGTATCTGAGGCAAAATGAGCTCAACCCCTGGGCCTGTTGTTTCTTTGTTTTTGTTTTTTTGGATAATATAAATTTTTTTTTGAAACATCTTTATTGGAGTATAATTGCTCCACAATGGTGTGTTAGTCTCGCTTTATAACAAAGGGAATCAGCTATACACATACATACATCCCCATATCTCCTTCCTCTTGCGTCTCCCTCCCACCCTCCTTATCCCACCCCTCTAGGTGGCCACAAAGCACCAAGCTGATCTCCCTGGGCTATGCGGCTCCTTCCCACTAGCTATCTATTTTACATTTGGTAGTGTATGTATGTTCATGCCACTCTCCCTCTTCCTCCCAGCTTACCCTTCCCCCTCCCCGTGTCCTCAAGTCCATTCTCTACACCTGGGTCTTTATTCCTGTTTTGCCCCTAGGTTCTCCAGAACCTTTTTTTTTTTTTTTTTTTTTTTTAGATTCCATATATATGTGTTAGCCTACAGTATTTGTTTTTCTCTTTCTGACTTACTTCTCTCTGTATGACAGACTCTAGGTCCATCCACCTCACTACAAGTAACTCAATTTTGTTTCTTTTTATGGCTGAGTAGTATTCCATTGTATATATGTGCCTCATCTTCTTTATCCGTTCATCTGTCGATGGACATTTAGGTTGCTTCCATGTCCTGGCTATTGTAAATAGTGATGCAATGAACATGGCGGTACATGACCCTTCTTGAATTATGGTATATGCCCAGAAGTGGGATTGCTGGGTCATATGGTAGTTTTATTTTTAGTTTTTTAAGGAACTTCCATACTGTTCTCCATAGTGGCTATGTCAATTTACATTCCCACCAACAGGGCAAGAGGGTTCTGTTTTCTCCACACACTCTCCAGCACTTTTATTGTTTGTAGATTTTTTGATGATGGCCATTCTGACTGGTGTGAGGTGATACCTCATTGTAGTTTTGATTTGCATTTCTCTAATGATTAGTGATGTTGAGCATTCTTTCATGTGTTTGTTGGCAATCTGTATATCTTCTTTGGAGGAATGTCTATTTAGGTCTTCTGCCCATTTTTGGATTGGGTTGTTTGGTTTTTTTGATATTGAGCTGCATGAGCTACTTGTATATTTTGGAGACTAATCCTTTGTCAGTTGTTTCATTTGCAAATATTTTCTCCCATTCTGAGGGTTGTCTTTTCATCATGTTTATGGTTTCTTTTGCTGTGCAATAGCTTTTAAGTTTCATTAGGTCCCATTTGTTTATTTTTGGTTTTATTTCCATTTCTCTAGGAGGTGGGTCAGAAAGGATCTTATTGTGACTTATGTCATAGATTTCTGTCCATGTTTTCCTCTAAGAGTTTTATAGTGTCTGGCCTTACATTTAGGTCTTGAATCCATTTTGAGTTTATTTTTGTGTATGGTGTTAGGGAGTGTTCTAATTTCATTCTTTTGCATGTAGCTGTCCAGTTTTCCAAGCAAAACTTATTGAAGAAGCTGTCTTTTTTCCATTGTATATTCTTGCCTCCTTTATCAAAAATAAGGTGACCATATGTGCGTGTGTTTATCTCTGGGCTTTCTATCCTGTTCCATTGCTCTATATTTCTGTTTTTGTGCTCGTACCATGGGCCTGTTGTTAAAGAGAATCTTGGGAGCATGGCATCTCATCAAACAGAGATTGAGGAAATTGACCATTACAAACAAGTTTCTTTACTTAACTAGTCATGTACCCAAGCATTATTAGTAAAATTTCAAGCAAATACCCTTTTGCTTTAATAACCTAAAAATTAAACAATGATCCTGTAGGGGAGCAAAATTTGCCACCCCAAAACGTCTCTTTGGCATGTGTTATTTCAAGCTGAAATCAATCAAGGCCCAAAAAGACTCAGGAAGAAACTTGGACCTTCCCCCTTAATGCCTAAAAGAATGTATAGGTAGAGGACCTTGTCCAAGATGGGAACTATTACCATGGATAACTATAGTATGAACTAGGTGCATAGACAGGAAGAAAGAAAGCAAAGTCTATTTGTTAAAATTTCACTGTGTGTCTCATTATCTCTGCATAAGCAAGCAACATCTGTTTACCAAACTTGCTTTTCCATGGTCATGTAAATTGCCTTCTTCCTCTTGAAGTCCAAATCACTACCCCAACATCTCTTTTTGTCTTTAGCTGAAAACTGTGTTTAAGGTGAGGGTTTCAGCCACTTTGGTGAGTTACTCAGTTTCTCTGGGTGTCTCCTGGGTATATATGTTATTGAAAGTTTGTTTGATTTTCTACTATTAATCTGTCCCACATCAATTTAATTCGTAGACCAGCCGGAAGAACCTAGAAGGGTAAAGGAAAATTTCTTCCTCCCTGACAATATCTACACTCACCATTATTCATCTAAGCGCACATGTTGGAGGTGATCCCAAGGGCTCATCTCATCTGTCCTCTCATATTGAAATCTTCCCAAAGTCAAGAAGATTCCACATTTTAAAATATTCTAGTGGCTTTATCAAGAACTTTGTGAATTTTCTTAAACTTTACACATAAACATTCTTACTTGTTTATTTTGGAGCTTATAAGTAAATGGTTATAATAGTTCACTAAAGAAGATCAAGATGGCAGAGTAGGAGGATGCTGGGCTCATCTCCCCTCACAAACACATCGAAACTACAACTATATATAGTCCAGCTCTCACTGAAATCAACCTGGGGACTAGCAGAAGAGCTTTTCTATAACCAAGACTGTAAAGATAGATCCACATAGAGTCTGGTTAGAAGGAAAAAGAAGCATCTGTTCAAGACCTGCATCCCTAGTGGAGTACACAGAAAAGGAGGGGGAAATTACAGGCTTGGGGACCTTCCCTGGGGATCAAGGAATTCAAGTTGCTTATTAGGCACCCCAGCTCTGAGGTCTAACACTAGGAATATGAGCCCCATTAGCTAGTTTAAAAACCAGTGGGGCCTACTGGAGGGGTGTAGAAACCAAGACTCTGCTCTTAAAGAGCACACACACAGACTTGCTTACTCCCAGTCACAATGTGTAGGCAGCAGATTGAAAACTGCTTGAGACTCTGACCCTTGCCAGGATTACACCAGTGTGTCCCCCAACCTTAGCTCATTCCAGGATCCTACTCCAGACCCTCTTGTTTCTGCACTACTTCTCACGAAGGCGGAGGCTGCCATTGTCAATGAGAGTGCACACATGTAGAGGGAACAGAACCAGTTCTGACCCCAGCCCTGCCTCTGACCAGCATAGAGGAAGCCATTGCCAGCATGCACATTGATGCACACACTCAGGAGGGAACAAGACTAGGTCCAGAGAAGAGACCACCAACACCAGAGTGGCCATCAATTTTCACCCTCGGAAAGGAGTGAGGCTAGCTCCAGGATAGAGACTGCCAGCACCAGAGCACCTGCCCCTGCATACACTCAGAAAGGAACAAGGCTAAGTGCAGGGTGAAGAATGTTGGGTACATGAAGAATGCAAAAGGATGCTCCTGCATAAGGACACACCTTCAGTACCAGGATAGGTAACCATTTCACTTAATTTTACAGAGACAGAGAAAGTTAAACAAAATGAGAATTTGGAAAAACATGATTCAAATTACAGAAAAAGGAAAAAACTCTGGAAAAAAACCCCTAATGAGACAGAGGGAAATAATTAATCTGATAAAGAATTGAAAACAATAATAATAAGAAAGCTAATTGAACTCAGGAAAAGAATAGATGAACACAGTGAGAATTTTAACAAAGAACTAGAAAATATAAAAAAGAACCAGTCACAGCTGAAGTGAATAACTGAAATGAAAACTACTCTAGAGGGAATTAACAGCAGACCAGGTGATACAAAAGAACAAATAAGTTATCTGGAAGATAGAACAATGGAAATCACCCATTCAAAACAGCAAAAAGAATAATAAATTTTTAAAAATGAGAGTAGCTTAAGGAACCTCAGACAACATCAAGCATCTTAACATTTACAAATAGGGTTTCCAGAAGGAGAAGAGCAAAAGAAAGACGTAGAAAATGTATTTGATGAAATTATGGCTGAAAACTACCCGAACCTGGAGAAGGAAGTATATATCCAAGTATAGGAAGCACAAAGATTCCCAAACAAGATGAATCCAATGAGTCCCATACCAATACATAACATGATTAAAATGGCAAGAGTTAAATATAAAGAGAGAATTCTAAAGTCTGCAAGAGAAAAACAGAGAGTCACATACCAAGGAACCCCTATAAGTCTACCAGTTAATTTTTCAGCAACAGCTCCGTAGGCCATAAGGGAGTAGCATGATATATTTAAAGTGTTGAAAGGAAAAAAAAAAAATCTGCAATCTAGGATACTCTACACAGCAAGGTAATCATTCAAAATTGAAGAAAAGATAAAGAACTTCTCAGACAAGGAAAAACTAAAAGTGTACATTAATACTAAATCTACCTTATAAGAAGTGTTAGAGATCTTTTTTAAGTGGAAAAGAAAAGGCTATGACAAGAAGAAATAATTTATATGAAAGGAAAAATCCCACTAATAAAGGTAAATATATAGTAAAGGCAGTGCATCTACTACTTAAGTAAGCTAGTTAAAAAATTAAAAGACAAAAATTATAAAATCACCTATAAATACAAGGGGATAAACATAAAGACGTAAAATATGACATTGAAAACACAAAACATGGGGGAGAGGAGTAAAAAATGTAGCTCATTTAGAATGTGTTTAAATGAAGTTAAATGCCTACCAGTTTAAAACAAGTAGATATAGTTGTAAGTCAACATATATGAATCCCATGTTAATCACAAGTCCAAAACCTCCAATAGATACACAAGCATAGCACTAAAGAAAGGAACACAAGCATACCACTAAAGAAAATCATCAAACCACAAGACAAGAAACCACAAGAAGAAAAGAAAAGAGAACTACAAAAACAACCAGAAAACAAGAAACAAAATGGTAAAAAAATACATACCTATCAGTAACCACTTTAAATGTTTTTTTTTAATTTTTTAATTTAATTTATTTTTTTATACAGCAGGTTCTTATTAGTCAACAATTTTATACACATCAGTGTATACATGTCAATCCCAATCGCCAAATTCATCACACCACCACCCCCAACTCCCTGCCTCTTTCCCCCCTTGGTGTCCATACATTTGTTCCCTATATCTGTGTCTCAGTTTCTGCCCTGCAAACTGGTTCATCTATACCATTTTTCTAGGTTCCACATATATGCATTAATATACGATATTTGTTTTTCTCTTTCTGACTTACTTCACTCTGTATGACAGTCTCTAGATCCATCCACGTCTCAACAAATGACCTAATTTCGTTCCTATTTATGGCTGAGTAATATTCCATTGTATATATGTACCACATCTTCTTTATCCATTCGTCTGTCGATGGGCATTTAGGTTGCTTCCATGACCTGCTTATTGTATATAGTGCTGCAATGAACATTGGGGTGCATGTGTCTTTTTGAATTATGGTTTTCTCTGGGTATATGCCCAGTAGTGGGATTGCTGCATCATATGATAATTTTATTTTTAGTTTTTAAAGGAACCTGCATACTGTTCTCCATAGTGGTTGTATCAATTTACGTTCCCACAAACAATGCAAGAGGGTTCCCTTTTCTCCACACTTTCTCCAGCATTTGTTGTTTGTAGATTTTCTGATGATGCCCATTCTAACTGCTGTGAGGTGATACCTCATTGTAGTTTTGATTTTCATTTCTCTAATAGTTAGTGATATTGAGCAGCTTTTCATGTGCTTCATGGCCATCTGTATGTCTTCTTTGGAGAAATGTCTATTTAGGTCTTCTGCCCATTTTTGGATTGAGTTTTTTGTTTTTTTAGTATTGAGCTGCATGAGCTGTTTATATATTTTGGAGATTAATCCTTTGTCCACTGATTCATTTGCAAAATTTTCTCCCATTCTGAGGGTTATCATTTCGTCTTGTTTATGGTTTCCTTTGCTGTGCAAAAGCTTTGAAGTTTCATTAGGTTACATTTGTTTATTTTTGTTTTTATTTCCATTACTCTAGGAGGTGGATCAAAAGCTATCTTGCTGTGTTATGTCAAAGAGTGTTCTGCCCATGTTTTCCTCTAAGAGTTTTATCGTGTCTGGATTTACATTTAGATCTTTAATCCATTTTGAGTTTATTTTTGTGTATGGTGTTAGGGAGTGTTCTAATTTCATTCTTTTACATGTACGTGTCCAGTTTTCCCAGCACCACTTATTGAAGAGACTGTCTTTTCTCCTTTGTATATCCTTTCCTCCTTTGTCATACATTAGTTGACCATAGGTGCGTGGGTTAATCTCTGGGCTTTCTATCTTGTTCTATTGATCTATGTTTCTGTTTTTGTGCCAGTACCATATTGTCTTGATTACTGTAGCTTTGTAGTATAGTCTGAAGTCAGGGAGTCTGATTACTCCAGCTCCGGTTTTTTCCCTCAAAACTGCTTTGGCTATTTGGAGTCTTTTGTGTCTCCATACAAATTTTAAGATTTTTTGTTCTAGTTCCATAAAAAATGCCATTGGTAATTTGATAGGGATTGTATTGAATCTGTAGATTGCTTTGGGTAGTATAGTCATTTTCACAATATTGATTCTTCCAATCCAAGGACATGGTGTATCTCTCCATCTGGTGGTATCATCTTTAACTTCTTTCATCAGTGTCTTATAGTTTTCTGCATACAGGTCTTTTGTCACCCTAGGTAGGTTTATTCCTAGGTATTTTGTTCTTTTTGTTGCAATGGTAAATGGCAGTGTTTCTTTAATTTCTCTTTCAAATTTTTCATCATTAATATATAGGAATGCAAGAGATTTCTGTGCATTAATTTTGTATCCTGCTATTTTACCAAATTCATTGATTAGCTCTAGTAGTTTTCTAGTGACATCTTTAGGATTCTCTATGTATACTATCATGTCATCTGCAAACAGTGACAGTGTTACTTCTTCTTTTCCAATTTGCATTCCTTTTATTTCTTTTTCTTCTCTGATTGCCATGAGTAGGACTTCCCAAACTATGTTGAATAATAATGGTGAGAGTGGACATACTTGTCTTGCTCCTGATCTTAGAGGAAATGCTTTCAGTTTCTCACCATTGAGAATGATGTTTGCTGTGGGTTTGTCATATATGGCCTTTATTATGTTGAGGTAGGTTCCCTCTATGCCCACTTTCTGGAGAGTTTTTGTCATAAATGGGTGTTGAATTTTGTCCAAAGCTTTTTCTGCATCTATTGAGATGATCATATGGTTTTTATTCTTCAATTTGTTAATATGGTGTATCACATTGATTGATTTGCATATATTGAAGAATCCTTGCATTCCTGGGATAAATCACACTTGGTCATGGTGTATGATCCTTTTACTGTGTTGTTGGATTCTGTTCGCTGGTATTTTGTTGAGGATTTTTGTATCTATATTCATTGGTGATATTGGTCTGTAATTTTCTTTTTTTGTAGTATCTTTGTCTGGTTTTATTATCATGGTGACGGTGGCCTCATAAAATGAGTCTGGGAGTGTTCCTTCCTCTGTTATTTTTTGGAAGAGTTTGAGACAGATGGGTGTTAGCTCTTCTCTAAATGTTTGATAGAATTCGCCTGTGAAGCCATCTGGTCCTGGGCTTTTGTTTGTTGGAAGATTTTTAATCCCAGTTTCAATTTCATTACTTGTGATTGGTCTGTTCATATTTTCTATTTCTTCCTGGTTCAGTCTTGAAAGGTTATACCTTTCTAAGAATTTGTCCATTTCTTCTAGGTTGTCCATTTTATTGGCATAGTGTTGCTTGTAGTAGTCTCTTAGGATGCTTTGTATTTCTGCGGTGTCTGTTGTAACTTCTCCTTTTTCATTTCTAATTTTATTGATTTGAGTCTTCTCCCCTTTTTTTTTGATGAGTCTGGCTAATGGTTTATCAATTTGGTTTATCTTCTCAAAGAACAAGCTTTTAGTTTTATTGATCTTTGCTATTGTTTTCTTTGTTTCTATTTCATTTATTTCTGCTCTGATCTTTATGATTTCTTCCCTTCTGCTAACTTTGAGTTTTGTTTGTTCTTCTTTCTCTAGTTCCTTCAGGTGTAAGGTTAGATTGTTTATTTGAGATTTTTCTTCTTTCTTGTGGTAGGCTTGTATATCTATAAACTTCCCTCTTAGAACTCCTTTTGCTGCATCCCATAGGTTTTGGATTGTTGTGTTTTCATTGTCATTTGTCTCTAGGTATTCTTTGATTTCCTCTTTGATTTGTTCAGTGATCTCTTGGTTATTTAGTAACATATAGTTTAGCCTCCTTGTGTTTGTGATTTTTACATTTTTTCCCCTGTAATTCATTTCTAATCTCATAGCATTGTTGTCAGAAAAGATGCTTGATATGATTTCAATTTTCTTAAATTTACTGAGACTTGATTTGTGACCCAATATGTGATCTATCCTGGAGAATGTTCCATGCACACTTGAGAAGAAAGTGTAATCTGGTGTTTTTGCATCGAATGTCCTAAAAATATCAATTAAATCTCTGGCCTATTGTGTCATTTAAAAGTTCTGTTTACTTATTTATTTTCATGTTGGATGATCTGTCCATTGGTGTTAGTGAGGTGTTAAAGTCCCCCACTATTATTGTGTTACTGTCGATTTTCTCTTTTATAGCTGTTAGCAGTTGCCTTATGTATTGAGGTGCTCCTATGTTGGGTGCATGTATATTTATAATTGCTATAACTTCTTCTTAGATTGATCCCTTGATCATTATGTAGTGTCCTTCCTTGTCTCTTGTAACATTCTTTATTTTAAAGTCTATTTTGTCTGATACAAGAATTGCTACTCCAGCTTTCTTTTGATTTCCATTTGCATGGAATATCTTTTTCCATCCCCTCACTTTCAGTCTGTATGTGTCCCTAGGTCTGAAGTGGGTCTCTTGTAGACAGCATATATATGGGTCTTGTTTTTGTATCCATTTGGCAAGCCTGTGTCTTTTGGTTGGAGCATTTAATCCATTCATGTTTAAGGTAATTATCAATATGTATGTTCCTATGACCATTTTCTTGATTGTTTTGGGTTTGTTTTTGTAGGCCCTTTTCTTCTCTTATGTTTCCCACTTAGAGAAGTTCCTTTAGCATTTGTTGTGAGCTGGTTTGGTGGTGCTGAATTCTCTTAGCTTTTGCTTGTCTGTAAATCTTTTATTTCTCCATTGAATCTGAATGAGACCCTTGCAGGGTAGAGTAATTCTTGGTTGTAGGTTCTTCCCTTTCATCACTTTAAGTATATCATGCCACTCCCTTCTGGCTTGTAGAGTTTCTGCTGAGAAATCAGCTGTTAACCTCATGGGAGTTTGCTTGTATGTTATTTTTCCTTTTTCCCTTGCTGCTTTCAATAATTTTTCTTTGTCTTTAATTTTTGCCAATTTGATTACTATGTGTCTCAGCGTGTTGCTCCTTGTGTTTTTCCTGTATGGGACTCTCTGTGCTTCCTGGACTTGTGTGGCTATTTTCTTTCCCTTGTTACGAAAGTTTTCAACTATAATCTCGTCAATATTATCTCTGGTCCTTTCTCTCTCTCCTCTCCTTCTGGGATGCCTATAATGCAAATGTTGTTGCATTTAATGTTGTCCCAGGAGTCTCTTAGGCTGTATTCATTTCTTTTAATTCTTTTTTCTTTATTCTGTTCTGCAGCAGTGAATTCCACCATTCTGTCTTCCAGGTCACTTATCCATTCTTCTGCTCAGTTATTTTGCTATTGATCCCTTCTAGTGTAGTTTTCGTTTCAGTTATTGTATTGTTCAGCTCTGCTTGTTTGTTCTTTAATTCTTCTAGGTCTTTGTTAAACGTTTCTTGCATCTTCTCCATCTTTGCCTCCATTCTTTTTCCAAGGTCCTGGATCATCTTCACTATCATTATTCTGAATTGTTTTTCTGGAAGGTTGCCTATCTCAACTTCATTTAGTTGTTGTTCTTGGGTTTTATCTTGTTCCTTCATCTGGTACATAGCCCTCTGCCTTTTCATCTTGTCTATCTTTCTGTGAATGTGGTTTTTCTTCCACAGGCTGCAGGATTGTAGTTCTTCTTCCTTCTTCTCTTTGCCCTCTGGTAGATGTGGCTATCTAAGAGATTTGTGCAAGTTTCCTGATGGAGGGACTGGTGGTGGGTATAGCTGACTGTTGCTTTGGTGGGCAGAGCTCAGTAAAACTTTAATCCACTTGACTGTCCATGGGTGGGGCTGCGTTCCCTCCCTGTTGGTTGTTTGGCCTGAGGCAACCCAACACTGGAGCCTACTTGGGCTCTTTGTTGGGGCTAATGGTGGACTCTGAGCGGGTTCACGCCAAGGAGTACTTCCCAGAACTTCTGCTTCGAGTGTCTTTGTCCCCACAATGAGCCACAGCCACCCCCCTCCTCTGCAGGAGACCCTCCAAAACTAACAGGTAGATCTGGTTCAGTCTCTCCTGGCATCACTGCTCCTTCCCCTGGGTCCTGATGTGCACACTAGTTTGTGTGTGCCCTCCAAGAGTGGGGTCTCTGTTTCCCCCAGTCCTGTAGAATTCCTGCAATCAAATCCCACTAGCCTTCAAAGTCTGATTCTCCAGGAATTCCTCCTCCCATTGCTGGATCCCCAGGTTGGGAAGCCTGATGTGGGGCTCAGAACCTTTATTCCAGTGGGTGAACTTCTGTGGTATAAGTGTTCTCCAGTCTGTGAGTCATCCACCAAACAGTTATAGGATTTGATTTTACTGTGATTGTGCCCCTCTTACCATCTCATTGTGGCTTCTCCTTTGTCTTTGGATGTGGGGTATCTTTTTGGTGAGTTCTTGTGTCCTCCTATCGATGATTGTCCAGCAGCTAGTTGTGATTCTGGTGTTCTCACAAGAGGGAGTGAGAGCATGTCCTTCTACTCTACCATCTTGGTTCAAGGCCAAAAATCTCTTTAAATGTTAAAGGAGTAAATGTTCCAATCAAAGACAAAGAGTGGCCAATTGGATTAAAACAAAAACAAAAATCAGAAAACCAAGAACCTGCAATATGCTGCCTAAAAGGGACTCACTTCAGTGCTAAAGACACACACAGACTGAAATTGAGGGGATGGAAAAAGATATTTCATGCAAATGGAAATGACAAGAAAGTGAGGGTAGCAATACTCATGTCAGAAAAAATAGACTTTAAAACAAAGGCCATAAAGAAAGACAAAGAAGGGTATTATATAGTGATAAAGGGATCAATATAAGAAGAGGATAAAACATTTGTAAACATATATGTGCACCTAATATAGGAGCACCTAAATATATAAAGCAAACATAAACAGACATAAAGGGAGAAACTGACAATAATACAATAATAGTAGGGGATGTAAACCCATGAATGGACAGATCACCCAGAGAGAAAAATCAATAAAGAAACAATGACCTTAATGGACACATTATAATAGTTAGCCTTAATAGGTACGTATAGGACATTGCATCCACAAACAGCAGAATACATTCTTTTCAAGTGCACGTGGGACATTCTCCAAGATAGACCACGTTCTGGGCCATGAAACATTTCTCAAAAGATTTGAGGGAATTGAAATTACTCCAAATATCTTCTGACCACAACAGTATGAAATGAGAAATCAATTACAGGAAGAAAAGTGGGGAAAACACAAACACCTGAATACTAAACACCATGCTACTAAAAATCAATGGGTCAACAACAACAACAACAACAAACCAAAGAGAAAATCAGAAAATACTTTCAGACAAAAATTTCAGAAAAATTTTTTAAAACTTTCCAAAATATTTAGGACCCAGCAAAAACAGTTCTAAGAGGGCAGTTTATAGTGATACAGGCATAGCTCAAAAAACAGAAAATCTCAAACAACCTAACATACCATCTAAATGAATTATCAAAAGAAGAAAAAACAAAGCCCAATGTCAGCAGAAGGAGAACATGATAACAAGCAGAGAGAAAATAAATAAAATAGATTCTAAAAACAATATAAAAGATGAATAAAACAAAGAGCTGTTTTTTTTAAAAGAGGCACAAAATTGATAAACCTTTAGCCAAGCTCATCAGGAGAGAGAGCCCAAATAAAAACAATAAGAAATGAAAGAGGAGAAACAAAAATAACTGATATCACAGAGATACAAAAAATCATAAGAGTATACTATGGACAGTTATATGTCAACAAATTGGACAATATAGAAGAAACAGACAAATATCTAGAAACATATACTTTCCAAGAGAGAACAAGGCAGAAACAGACAATCTGAACAGAATGATCAGTAGTACTGAAATTGAACTTCCCAGAAACAAAAGCCTAGGACTGGATGACTTTACAGGGGAATTCTTCCAAACATATAAAGAAGAGTTACTATCTGTCTTTCTCAAACTACTCCCAAAAATTGAAGAGGAAGGTGCATCCCCAAATTCATTCTACAAGACCACCATTGTCCTGATATCAAAATCAGACAAAGACACTACAAAGAAAGATAGTTACAAGCTAATATCTGTCACGAATATAGATGCAGAAAAATTCTCAAAGAAATATTAGCAAATGGAATCCAACAATATATTAAAAGGATCATACACCATAATCAAGTTTGATTTAGTCCAAGGATGCAAGGATGGTTCAATATTCACAAGTTGATGTGTTACACCACACTAACAAAATGACGATAAAGATCACATGATCACCTCAATAGAGGTAGAAAAAGCATTTGACAAAATTCGATACTCATTCATGGTAAAAACTCTCAACAAAGTTGGTATAGAGGGAACATATCTCAACCTAATAAAGGTCATTTATGACAAACCCACAGCTAATATTATACTCAATGGTGAAAAACTGAAAACTTTTCCTCTAAAATCAGAAACAAGTCAAGGATGCCTGCTTTCACCATTTCTATTTAACACAGTATTGGAAGTCCTATCCACAGCAATCAGACAAGAAAAAGAAATAAAAGTCATCCAAATTGGAAGGGAAGAAATAAAACTGTCACTATTTGCAGGTGGCATAATACTATATATAGAAAACACTAAAGTCTCCACAAAACAATGATTAGAACTAATAAGTGAATTCAGTAAAGTTGCAGGATACAAAATTAATATACAGAAATCTGTTGTGTTTTCATATAGTAACAATGAACCATCAGAAAGGGAAATTAAGAATACAATCCCATATGCAATTTTATCAAAAAGAATAAGATACCTAAGAATAAACTTAACCAAGGAGGTGAAAGACCTATTATATTAAAACTATAAGACACTGATGAAGGAAATTGAAGATGATACAAATAAATGGAAAGATATCCCATGTTCATGAATTGGAAGAATTAATATTGTTTAAAAATGCATACAACCTAACACAATCTACAGATGTAATGCAATCTCTATCAAAATACCCATGATATTTTTCACAGAACTAGAACAAATCATCCTAAAATTTGTATGGAGTTTCAAAAGTCCCCAAATAGCCAAATTAATCTTGAGAACAAAGAGGAAAGCTAGAGATATCATGCTCCTTGACTTCAGACTCTAATACAAAGCTACAGTAATTAAAACAGTATGGTATTGGCACAAAACAGACACATAAATCAGTGGCACAAAATACAGAGGCAAGAAATAAACACATATGGTCAATTAATCTATAAAAAAGGAGGCAAAAATATATAAAGAGAGCAAGACAGTCTCTTCAGTAAGTGGCATTGGGAAAACTGGACAACTACATGTAAAAAAATAAACTTAAAACATTTTCTCATACCATATTAAAAACAAAAACTAAAAATGAATTAAAGACCTAAATGTAAGGCTGGAAACCATAAAACTCCTAGAAGAAAACCTAGGCAATACACTCTTTGGCATAATCCCTGGCAATAGTTTTGGGGGAATCTGTCTCCTCAGGCAAGAGAAACAAAAGCCAAAATAAACAAATGTGACCTAATTAAATTAAAACTTTTGCACAGTAAAGGAAACTATTAACAAAACAAAAAAACAACTTACTGAATGGAAGAAGATATTTGCAAATGATATGTCTGATAAAGGATTTATTATATCTCAATATAGAAAACAAGCAATCTGATTTAAGATGGGCAAAAGATGGGAATAGACATTTTTCCAAAGAAGACATACAGATGGCCAACAGGCACAGGAGAAGATGCTCAATGTCACTAATCATCAGGGAAGTTCAAATCAAAACTACAGTTACATATTACTTCATATCTGTCAGAATGACTATCATCGAAAAGATCACAATAACAAATGTCGACTAGGATTTGGAGAAAAGAGAACTCTAGTTCACTCCTGGTGGGAATGTAAATTGGTATGGCCACTATGGAAAACATTATAAAGGTTCCTCAAAAACTTAAAAATAGAACTACCATATGATTCAGCAATTCTACTACTGGGTATATGTCTGAAAAACAACAACAAAAACTCACTAATTCCTAAAGATATATACACCCTAATGTTCACAGCAGCATTACTTACGATAGCCAAGATATGAATATACATATATATATATATATATATATATATATATATATATACACACACACACACAGTGGAGTATTGCTCAGCCATAAAAAAGAAGGAAATTTTGCCATTTATAACAACATGGATGGACTTGAGGGTATTGTGCTTAATGAAGTAAGTCGGACAGAGAAAGACAAATAATGTATATTTTCACTAATTTGTAGAATCTAAAAAATAAAACAAATGAGTATAACAAAACAGAAACAGACTCACAGATACAGAGAACAAACTATTGGTTAACAGCTTGGGGGAGGGGCAAGATAAGGGATGAGGATTAATAGATACAAACTACTAGATATAAAATAAATAAAATACAAAGGTGTAATGCACAGAACAGGGAATATAACCAAAATTTTATAATAACTTTAAATGGAATATAATGTATAAAAATATTGAATCACTATGTTTTACACCTGAAGCTAATATAATATTATAAATCAACTATACTTCAATTTTAAAAAAGAAAAATATAGTCCACTAAATAACTATTCTATAATAGTTTTGTTAATGTCAAAAAACTTTAAAATCATGAGGGAAAGGGCTTCCCTGGTGGTGCAGTGGTTGAGAAGCTGCCTGCCAATGCAGAGGACACGGGTTCAAGCCCTGGTCTTGGAAGATCCCACATGCCATGGAGCAACTAAGCCCGTGCACCACAGCTACTGAGCCTGCGCGTCTGGAGCCTGTGCTCCGCAACAAGAGAAGGTCGCAACAGTGAGAGGCCCACGCACCACGATGAAGAGTGGTCCCCGCTTACCACAACTAGAGAAAGCCCTCGCATAGAAAGGAAGATCCAACACAGCCAAAAATAAATAAATAAATTTATTTTTTTTAAAAATCATGAGGGAAAAAAATCATGTAATGTTACTATCTTCAACAGAAGCAAAATGTGGTTAAGTTTGCAATAGGATTTCCAGTAAATTGCATACATGGTATGCTAAGCACTCATGAAGTACTCAATAAATACTTGTTGCATGAATGACTGATGCTTTGCCTTACAGGAAGAAAGTGCCACTTATTGATAAGAATATGAATACTTTAAAATGGAAAAATTGGGGAACTTGAAGTAACAGCCAAATGCCAGTATGTTTTAAAATAGTGCTGTCAAACATGCAGTTGATACATTAACTCTTTTTCTTTCTTTAGAAAGCACTGGCTCTTTTATTTTTTATTTTTTTATATTTTTTAAGGTTTCTTATTTATTTTATTTATTTTTGGCTGCATCGGGTCTTAGTTGTGGCACATTGTATCTTTGTTGTGGTGTGCAGGCTTCTCTCTAGTTGTGGTGTGCAGGTTTTCTCTCTCTAGTTGTGCCGTGCAGGCTCCAGGGCATGTGGTCTCTGTAATTTGTGGCACTCAGGCTCTCTCATTGAGGCGCAGAGTTCAGTAGTTGTGGTACATGGACTTAGTTGCCCCACAACATGTGGGATCTTAGTTCCCTGACCAGGGATCAAGCCTGAGTCCGCTATGCTGTAAAGTGGATTCTTTACCACTGGACCACCAGGGAAGTCCTGATACATTAACTCTTGCTTATGATAAGCCACCTGAATAAGACAACGAACCTGTATTTTGAAGGTTTTTGGAGAGGGATTCATATTTTGACAACTTTGAAAAACAGATAAAGTAACAGAATTCATTCATTTTCCTCATTTTGCATGAGTATCATTTTAATAAGTTTTAGTTGGCATAAATGGCTCTCTCCCAAAGGACCACTGCCCACCCATCAACAAATGAATCTCTTGGCACTGGAAGCAGGTGATAGAATGAAAGAGCATAGAGTTTGAATTCTGACACACTTGGGCATAAATCACAGCACCAACATTTATAGTTGCATGTGACCAAGGGCAAAAATAACGTTTTGAGCCTTTCTTTTCTCATCTGAAATATGGAAAAAATAACATTTACCTTTCAGGATTGTTATGGGGATAATGATAATAAATGTAAAATTCCTAACATATAACATATATATATATATTACATTTAAAAATAACTGTTATCAAAATTATAAAGAATATTTCAACATGAGAAAATGTTTACAAATAAGGCAATATTATGGAATAATCACTGATCTAAAAACAATAACATTCAAGACTATAATTCTGGATATAGAGCATAATGTAGAATTTAAAGTAGTATTTCCTACTCGATATACTGTTTTTTATTTTTCTATTTGTATAAAAAAAGTCAAGCTTACAGAATAGTTGAAGAATAATATAATGAATGCCTGCATACCCTTTACCTAGTTTCAACTGTTGCAGGGGAAGAAATTTTCCTCTACCCATCTAGGTTCTTCTGACTGGTCTAAGAATTAAATTGACTTGAGACAGGTTAACAGGAAATATTATAAACAGAAGTTTAATAACATGTATACATGGAAGAGACCCAGGAAAACTGAGAAACTCGCTAAAATGGCTGAAATCTTCACCTTGAATACCATCTTCAGCTAAAGAAAAAAGAGGGTGTTGGGGATAGTGGTTTGGACCTCAAAGGGGAGGAAGGCAATTTACAAGAAGATAGAAAAGCAAATATTTGGTAAACAAATGTTTACTGGATCATCCAGAGACAATGGGACTCAGAGTGCACTCTGATAAAGCTCTAGGCCCTGTGAAGTTTCCCTCCCACCACACTTAGCCCATATTAATTGCAGATATCTCTGGTTATATCTCTATTCTGGGAACAGGACCTTTATTCTTCAGGCAGCTAAGGGAGAGGTAAAAAGAAAGGCTTTTTTTTTAACCTCTCTCTTACCTCTGAGAGACTGTTCTGAAGAGGTGAGGTGGGAGCCAGGGTATTTAGGAGTTTTTGTAAGGAAGACCAGGTAGTCAGAACATCAAAAGCTTACTGTTAATTAAAGAAAACCAGACATCTCAAGTTAAGGAATCTAGCACTTTTATATATAATGGGAAGATGCAAGAGTCTGGGCTCACTGAAATCATTCCTTTGATATACACCTCAGCTATCTGGGGTCAGTATCCTTGTTTTCCCATCCTAAGTCTCCTCAGGGTGCATCTTTGGGGGTAGCTGAAGTGCCTGACTACTTGATGGCAGGCATCCTGTTCCCATCCTGAGTTTCCTCGGGGCTCACCATGTGGGGGGTGGGCAGCACTACAATGTGATGGCTTGATGGCTGCAACATCCTCTGTCTACTGATATAGCAGGCAACATTTTTTCACTGACACTCACTACTGACTTTTCTCTAGCCTTTGCTCTGCAGCTTCTATAGACAATAACTCAGCTGTGCTGGGTTAAGTTTGTCATACAATATGCATCCACCCCAGAGAACTGTCTAAGAGAAAGGTGCTTTCACAATTTTGTTTTTTCCCCTCAGCCTTATCTCTGTATTTAGTCTTTTCCTCTACCTTTATTTATGCACAGTTCAGTCAATTTTACCTCAGGCAAGTTTCAATATGCAAACTCACCTTTGTTAACATTTTCCCTCTAATTTCCTCTCTTCCTGTTTTTGCTCAATTTTCACAACAATACCTCACTCCTTTTGTATATCCTAGCTTTTCTTTTTTCCTTGACTTTTTTTTTATTGTGAAGTAGCAAAATAATCCCAATTACTACTAGTTGGCTAGTTACCTTTGGGCAAAATGCTTGAACCTCCTGGACCTCAATTGTCCCTCCTGGCAGCTAAGCGAGTAAGTGCTATTTCCAAAGCCACAATGGAGAGTCAGCTAGGCTTGAGTGAGATTGAGTAGGTGAAATTCTGGCCTCAACCAGCCTGCGTTCAAATCTCTGCTTCTCAATTACTAGTTTGATGGCTGCAGTGAGTTACTTAACTTTTCATACCTATTTGTAAAACAAGTATGTTAAACAGAGTACTTACCTCATAATTTGGAGTTAATATTTGTAACCATTGATGGTGTCTATGAACGAAAAATGTAAGAGTTATGCTTGGAATACATTCACATCAAGGAAACAAACACCAGAAGCTCTGAGATAACTATGTAGAGAAAAGAGCTAGTGGGATCAAATCTCTGAAAGTATAGTCAGGGAGGAAGAAATTTCTCTCTACCCTTCTAGGTTCGTCTGAAAGGTCTAAGAATTAAATGACATGAGATAGACTAACAAGAGAAAATCAAACAAAAATCTAATAACATGTATACTTAGGAGTGACCCAGGAAATCTAAGTAACTTACCAAAATGGCAGAAACCTTCATCTTCAATACCATCTTCAGCTAAGGACAAAAAAGGGATGTTGGGGTTAGTGATTTGGGCCTCAAATTGCAGGAGGGCAATTCACATGGAAATGGAAAAGCAAATGTTTGATAAACAGATGTTTGCTTGGTTATGCAGAGACAGTGGAACACAGTGGAATTTTACCAGGCTTTGCTAGGTTCTTCCACCTACACACCTAGTTAATATTAACTATTATGGTACTAGCTTCCTTCCTGGAATAGGTCCTCTATTTACTTTCTTTTAGGCAGTTACAGGAAGGTCAAGTATCTTCCTGAGGTTTTGGGCCTTGATTGTTTTTGGCTCAAAATAATCTGCATGCCAAAGAGACATTTTGGGATGGCAAGGTTTGTTCCCCTACAGTCTTGCCTTTGAAACTTCTTTTAAGAAGTTTCACAGTCCAGAAGATGAGTTAATAGACTGTTCCATCTCATTAAACCAGCCTCTTAGTACTAACAATAGATCAGTTCAGTTACTTATTTCAGTAGGTGGTGATGCAGGTGGGCTCTCAAAGTTAGGCCTATAAAGTGCAAGCAGTTATGTATTTTGTAAGAGGCATTTCTAATGGATACAAAAGAAAAACAAAGGTTAGTGATTGGAGCAAATTACGAACCAGTTTCTGAGCCTAGGGGCCAGTCAGTCAAGAAGATTTCTAGATGTCAAGGTCAAAGCATCTTTTACACTTTTGAATTGTTGCAGCAAAAATGGAAATAAAGTCTTCCCTCTCTTGAGAAAAAGGAAAATAAAAGGAACAGTGAACAAACAGGCTAGAGAAGAAACATAACCTGGCCTGAAAGAGTTAATCACTCCTAGTATTTTTTTTTTAACTGTTACTAATCTGTAGCGTCTGTAACTAGATTTGTACTTCACAAAGCTAACCTATTACTCTTTAAAACTATGTGAATTACATCCTGCACTTCCTGTAGCAAATCACCCCGTGTAGCATTTGCATTGCAGAAAAAAGGTCCCAGGCCGATACCCAGAGACAAACGGACCCAATTGCTGGGCTGCCTGACGCCAGCTGTGACTATTTTGAAATAATGCAGGAAGAAGAAGAATGCAAGACCTTCACTACTTTGATTCTTATCATATAACCCGGACTGTGAACCCCACATATAAAATCTTCTCCGATTCCCAGTGGAGGTGGGGGACACAGTTCTTGAGGCGCTAGCCTGCTGTGTCTTCCCTTCTGCCTGGCAGAAAAAGAAAGCCATCTCTCTCTTCCTCCAAAATCTCTGTCTCCATATTTGTTTGGCATCGGTGCACAGGAAAGCCGATATCTCGGTAACAAAATGTCTCTGATGATGTCATTGACTATTCAGTCAAACTTTCTGAGTGACTTACACAGCAACAGGCATGAGAATTGTCTAAACATGGGCTATTTTGTTGATCTTTCTTAAGTTTATATGAAGGTGTTCAGCTTAATTTTGCAGATCTTCAGGAAAACAGGAGCTTTGATCCTCAGTAATTCCAAGTGAAAAGTGAGAGAAAATTGGAAACATTAGTTTGGAGAGTTGTAGCCAAATATTTGAGGAAACTAGAAGAATTCAGGATCCAGTCCAATTTACAGGTGGAAAAACAAAACTTCAAAGATGATTAACAGAACAAGAACCTAGTATCCACAACTGTGTACTATAGTTTCTGCTGAAGCAAAAAGTATTCTTTCTTTTTAAAAATCACCTTCAATTTGACTATCAATGATATCAAAGATAGCCAAATTAAGACTAATTTATTTCCAAAATAAGTTTAGTTTCATTAAACTTGGTCTATTTCCATAAGTCCAGCAAGAATAGCAACTGACCATACATTTTCTTAAATCTGCTTTGTGGGTACTTTTCATAAATAATCTCAAATTGAATTTTTAAATGCCTCTTGAGGCCAGGAAGCCACACCGAGAACTCGCCATCAGACTCATTTGTAATACCTATAGATTTGGGTGAATTCCTCTTCTTGGGGTCCCCAAAATATGCTGGAGTCCCTGCATTTGCCAGGAAGTTACCTTTCTTATTTACCTGGTAAGGTTTCTGAGTAATCTGTAAGCAAGGTACCACCAGGCCGCTTTCTCAAAAGGCCTTATGGCTCCATAAAGTCAATATTAGTTTCTTAAAGTTCTCCGGTCATATCTGATTCTATGCATGTTCTCAAATATGGAATTCCAGTCAAAGCCATGGTAATATAATCAATATTTCCAAGTATGTCCTGTTATAAGGAGAACAGATTCTTAGTGAACTTATGTAAATAATGATATTGCCATGAAAATAAGAATACTCACCAAGTTTCCAAATCCTGGAGGAATCAGGTAGGGAGAAAAAGATAAATATTTCAATTCTGCTTACAAATATAAAATTTACCACATGACTGAAGTCATAGTTGGCATAAGAGGAAAAGTTTCCTCATATCTGGAAAACAAAATAAAAAGCTGGTAACTTTTCAGACAAAAAGTCGTAAAAAATATAATCATATTTTTCAGTTCATTCAGTTCCATGTAATTAATTGTTGTTGAGCTTGATCTTCTGTTAAGAGTTTTATGAAACCATCAGGTTTTCCATTTGAGTTCTGTAATTTCTAACCCAGTTCAGTAGTATAAACTAAATGTTATCAGAAAGCTTGATGTCATAAAGTCCTTTCTATGAATCTTCTTCAAAAAGAAGCATTTTTTCCAAAGGGTCAAAGAATAACTATCTAAAATGACAAAAGACTTAAAATGGCATGGTTAAAGATCTGATTACAATTAAATTGACAAAGAAATTTGGTTAATTCTGTGACACACAACACTTTAAGATAATAACTAGATTTATGACTGATAAAATTATACCAGGAACATATCCAGATTTTGGGAATTTCATATAATTTCTAGAACATTGATATAAATAATATTTACACACCCAATAAAACCTAAGAAGTTTTATCATCTCTCATTTGACAATGTTTCCCGTGTAATTTTACATACCAAATAAGCCTAATTAGTTTAGGCTTTGAGATGTTTGAGATGTGTAAGGGGCCCTCTGAGCATCCCAAAGTTAGCAAGAGCTAAAAAACACTTCATTTAGAATTTGATTTGGGGGGTTGTCAGTGATATCAAAAGGTTTTAAAATACTTTGTCAAATAGAACCACAGTTCACTGTGAAACAATACTTATTCACTTAACCAAAGTGACAATAAAAGATTTCAAAAGCAAATGCAGAAAGTTATTATACAACAGATTACTTAAAAGGTAAAGAAAGTTTTACAATCTGTTATCAAAGCAAATCAATATTCCAAGAAAACTTTGTCCACTTGAGAGATAGAGAAAATAAAATTCTAGTTTTGCACCAATTTACTTTTAACATTAAAATTCATTTACTCAATTAAATTTATTCTAATCTTAGCCAGTCCTGACCATGCACAAAACTCTTTTTCTCAGGGTTTATTTTCCACAAACCTTCTATGACTTCCTTTTTACATTCAGATTTTATCCTATGTTTTCCCTTTCTCTCTCTCTCTTTAGAACAAACTTACTTTCTTTTCCTTAACAAAATGCATTTTGGTTCCTTATACAGCTTAAAAAAAATGTCCTTGCATACAAAGACATTTCCTTCTTAGTTTTAGTAGTTTCAATGACATGTATTAATTAGAATTTTTAACCCTTAGAAACCTTAGTTTTTAGTGAAATCTAAAACTTTGCAATTGTGAACTGTTTGTTATACCAGTATTTTTTATGACTGGCAAACATGAATACATTTCATAATTTCTAGATGTGTACATTTTCTCATAGTATAACTATGTTTTTTCAATGTGGTACAAGACACATTTACTAATAAACTTACATATATTTAGTTTTTCTATAATAAGACAAAAATAGGTAAACTTAGAATTGTTTAGCAATTAATGTTTCAGTATTTTATCTTATTTGGAAATAATCTAGACATTTAATAAATTCTCATCATTTAAATTAACTTAGTAAAACTCTAAATTTCAAGTTACCAAAAAGATTTGGGGAAACTATTTTTAAGATGACATACCATAAAGCATAATTATTCTTAGAGAATTAACCTAAAATCCCTTTTCCCAATTACATTTATATAATTACTTATGTAAATTTCATCATACCAAGTTTTTTTTTTTTTTTTTTTTTTTGGCTGACAAGTTTTGTAGCAGAGATAACATGATCTTATTTGACTTGTGGTCAAACTGAGTAGAATATAAGTTTTACATTTAATGATGATAACTCTAAAGACATGCCTATTTTAATTAAACCAATAACTTAAATTTACTTTTATTTACTAAAGGTTAATTCTAGATCATATGAACTTGAAAAACATTTGGGTTAGTTTCTACTACATTTACCAATATTTAATTCATAAGTATGTTCTATTAAGCCAATTAAATAGAGCTCCTTTACAAATTAATTTTGATAATATTATTTGGAGGTAGAAAAATACCATATCTGTAATGTACACACATAGACATAGAGACAGACACAGCCAGAGATCTCACAGCTTTCATTTTAAAACTTTAGTCATGAACCAGGTATAATACAAAACTCACTAGTTTGTAAATAACTATTGGAGTAAGCAAAGTTTATTTGCTCAGATGGCTAAGTCTTTTTTACAGTTTGTGAAAAAGATTTTTAAGATTTGTATTTTTCCTTGATACATCCTTAAGGAAGCTGTGAATTAGATTTTGGGCAAGGGAGCCTTTCCAGCAGTTTGTACTGTTAAAAGACCTCTTTCTCTTTTTCTTTCTTTCGATTTCAGGTTTTGCCCTCTTGAGTAAACCAGGCTTACTCTCAGGCCATTGTGGGCTGTATTTACAGTTCTGATTTTGTAGAGATTTGCAAGACAAAGACAGTTGCTTTCAATTCCCCAGAGAACTGGGCTGCCACCTAAATGATATCAAAAGGTTGATCTGCCCACCCAACTATATATTTTTTTAAATGTACCTTCTTATATCAGGGAGAAGATTTCTAACTAAAATGGAAATCAAAAAATTTCTATGTTCTAGAACTTCAGGGTTCAATGAATCAGGCTTTAAAAAGTCTGAGAGAGTGGCATGGACTTATATATACTACCAAATGTAAAATAGATAGCTAGTGGGAAGCAACCATATAGCACAGGGAGAGCAGCTCTGTGCCTTGTGACCACCTAGAGGGGTGGGATAGGGAGGGTGGGAGGGAGATGCAAAAGGGAGGAGATATGGGGATATATACATATATATATATATATGTATAGCTGATTCACTTTGTTATAAAGCAGAAACTAACACACCATTGTAAAGCAATTATACTCCAATAAAGATGTTTTTAAAAAAAGTCTGTACACGGTATTTAATAAATTGTGTACTCTTTCAGAGTACACAATTCAACCCATACCAATTCACTCTAGGGGCAAAAATCCTCTATTATTGCTCTGTTAGACCCAGAATATCAGTGCCCAGTGTCCATCTCACATGGTGTGGTCTCAGGCAATCCTACTGGTTTCCTTTAAGCATGTTCAATTAACATTGCCTGAAGGATGGATTTATACTGCTGTCTTACAATACCAGGTGGGGAAGCATTCCCCAGTGAGACACAATGTCCATCCCCACACTACAATCAGGCAAAAGGACATGCAACCATCTTATCTATAACCCACTCAAATACAACAATTTTCTTATAAATTTTCATCTCAATTTTATTAACTCTTATGCCTTTAACCATAGCATTCATCAAGACCCATAAGTCTCACTCTTACAGAGAGTCCCAGAAACTTTTTCTTTCTACTTCCCATTCCTTTATAAAAGGCTTTGGGTCCCAACTGAGGGGATAAGCCAGGGAACCCAGGCCCTTTTATTAACATTTAACTTGATTAATCAGCCTAACTGTTGGCCCAAGAAATTGCTGGTCAGGTTTCTCAGTTTGATTTTTTTTCTTCCAGTCTTTTAAATTTCTCCAAACTGGGATAAATAAAACAGACTTATTTGGAGCCCTTTAATACTGAGTGGGGGGGGACCAATAAGGGGTCCCTTTGGCCCATCCAACCTTAGGTAGTGCTGAATTAAAATCTTTGTTTTAATCACATCACCTTCTATTTTATTTATCCCATTTCTTAATAACCATCTAAAGATTTCCATCCTGCTGGGTTGAGTCCCGTGATTCTTCCCTATCTGATTTCTCTTTACTTCACCACTTTTGTTAGGGGAACCACTGACTGAAACCACCTGTCCCGGCCAGGCGTGATAGAAACCAGTTGCATGAGTTATCTTACAACAGAAGGTCCCGGTAAGGAACTCAGAACTGACAAGCTTACTACCAAACAAAAGAATTCGGGAAAGTCAAAAGGAGAGAGGAGACGCCAGTCCATACATCCTACCAATCTCCCAGACTCCTTCTTGCCGGAATCTATCTTGGCTGAGCGATGCGTGCACCACCAGGAAGGACCCTGAGTCAGAATGACTGGCCAGAACCAACCCAGAAACTAACCTCATTACCATAGAATCTGAGACTGCAAGCCATGTGGCATTGCAGTTCTCCTGGGTTCCCTTACCCTACTGCTCTCCACCCCTGAGCCCCTTCCCAATAAAGTCCCTTGCTTTTTCACCATATGCATCTCCTTGGACAATTCATTTCTGAGGTTAGACAGGAGCCCATTCTTGGGCCCTGGAAGGGGTTCTCCTTCCTGCAACACTTTCAATATTTGTTTTATTTACCTTATTTCTCATTAACACTTTAAAAAGTTTTACCTTGTTTGGAATAGTCCCTTGAATTTTCCCTTGGCTTCTTTCCATTCTTTTGTTAATTAACACAATGTTTTCTATTAGCATCTGTTTTTATTAGCATAAGGGGAAGCTGACGTCACAAATTTAATAAAGCTTCCCAAACCATTTTTTTTTTAAACTAAGGGTTTAATGTTAAGGGTTATCCTGTGGTCCAAACGCAGGTTGAAAAAGAATTTCCAGACACAAGGCAGAATGTAAAGAAGATAGAATTTATTAGAGGGAAGGGTCGCTGCCGGAACAGCTGGCCGACTTCCTAGTAGTCTGGGAGAGTCGAGCCTGAACATGTGCTATTGATCAGTTTTTATAGCCAGAAAACAAAGGAATGGTCCGAGGTGAAAATTTCATTTACTGATTGGTTGAGGCACGTATACCTTCCTTCTATAGGGTGGGAGTGGGACAGGGCATATGCCTTTCCGTATTTGGGACAGATCCCGTCACCCAGGTGGGCATCGTCCAGGTGGGCTCAGGAATTTCGTAACCATTGCTGGTGGGGAGGGCGATTAAGAGTCTGGTAGGGGGTGTAACGCTGAAACTTTTTCAGGCAGCATTGTCCTTTGTCCTTGAAGCACCATTGTCCTTGGAGCACCGCAGATTATATTTCTTTGTATCCACCTTATAATTTGATCCTTCTATACGTACCAGTAAAACAGCTGTTTATGATGAGAGCTCTCTAGAAAATTTACCAATTAAGAAGATTTTCCAATTTGAAGGATCCATTGTCTGGCCATTGATGAATAGAGTCTTAACAGTGACTGAAACCAGTAAGACAAAAAAGGTGTCCCCACAGGACAGTGCAAAGGGTACAGCCTTCACAAGATCCAGAAAGCTTACTCCCCAAAATTGTCAAAGAGGGTAAAAACTTTTTGTTACATCACTAGTAAAACAATAGCGTTTGAGACAACAAAGATCCCTTATGGACCAAGATCACTTATCTTTTTTTTTGGCCACACTGTGTGACATGTGGGATCTTAGTTCCCTGACCAGGGATTGAGCCCAGGCTCCCTACAGCGGAGTCCCAATCATTGGACCGGACAGCCATGGAAGTCCCTTTTTAAATATTTTTTATGACCCTCTTACCCTTATGACAAACTCCCCTAAGCTCTTTACTGCAGCAGTCTTGGCAAGAGTAGTGTTCAGTCAGTAAAGTTGCAGCCCATCCTCATTGCCAACTGCTGGGGAAGGGGAAATTTTCCTCTACCCTTCTAGGTTCTTCTAGTTGGTCTAATAATTCAATTGACATGAGACAGATTAATAGGAGAAAATCAAACAAAATTTTCATAACATGTATACATAGAAGAGACCCAGGAAAACTGTGTAACTCACCAAAATGACTGAAACCTTCACCTTAAATACCATCTTCAGCTAAAGACAAAAGAGGATGTTGGGGGTAGTGGTTTGGACTTCAAAGGGGAGGAGGGAAATTCACATGAAAATGGAAAAGCAAATGTTTGGTAAGCAAATGTTTGTAAACAAATGTTTGTTGGGTTACAAAGAGACAATTGGGCACAGAAAAGAGTTTTAACAAGCAAACTTTGTTAGGTTCCTTCCTGTCTCCACACTTAGTTCATACTATAGTTATCTACGTGATAGCTCCCTTCCTGGAATATGTCTTCTGTTGACATTCGTTTAGGCCATTAGGGAGAAGATCAAAGTTTTTTTCTGAGTCCTTTGAGCCTTGATTGTTTTCAGCTCAAAATAATCTGCATGCCAAAGAGTCATTTTGGGGTGGCAAGTTTTTCTCCCCTACAAGTATTGAGAACATGTAAAATGTCCTATAAGAATAGATAAGTCTAAATGCCTCCCCCTTGCTGCCTACTTTATTCTCATTCTAATTACCCTACTTGTATTCAAAGAGTCAATTAAGATAAAAATTCTTTAACAATATTTTCAAATTACTGCCATTACAACAGTCTAATTTTCCAAAATTTAATTATATATTATACCAGATATATCATGTATATACAAAATTTATATGGAGGGGGCAGTTGGGGCTTAACCACAGTATATACTATTATAGGTTCTCATTTTTGTCAAAGTATTAATCTCAAAGAGTTAAAAACAAAACTCTCATAAAAATAAAGAGTGAGCATATGTTAAAAATATTTAACTACTTAATCAGGGAACAAGTAGAATGGTAAAACTGGCTCCAAAGAGGGAAGGAGAGACTAGTAAATATGGTCAATGGAAGAAAGAATACTGAAAAAAAAAAGATTGCGAGGTTAGATTTTTAAATACTAAATGCTATCATCTGAATGTTTGTGTCCCCCCAAAATTTGTACGTTGAAATCTCAACTCCCAAAAGTGATGGTATGTGGCTTTTGGCTGTGCTTAGATCATGAAGGTGGAACCCTCATGTGTAGGATTAGTGCTTTATAAAAGGGACTTCTGACAGATCTGTGCTTAGATCATGAAGGTGGAACCCTCATGTGTAGGATTAGTGCTTTATAAAAGGGACTTCTGACGGATCCCTAGCTCCTTCTGCCATATGACCTAGAAGAGAATCCTCACCCAACCATGATCTCAGAATTTTAGCCTCCAGAACTTTGAGAAATAAGTTCTGTTGCTTTATAAGGTACCCAGATGTGGTATTTTGTTATAGCAGCCCCAAAGGACTAAGACACTGATTAATATTCTTCAGGATAATAAAACCATAAACTTTAAGGTTATCTTTTCTACTAGAAAGACATCATTTGATTCACTGCCAGACAAAAATAAATTGCAACTTAACAGTCTTTGACAAAGTAACATCTAACTTTGTGAAGTCTGGGTCCAATTAACAGTAAAAAGTAAGATAAACAATTGCAATCTCTAAAATGCCCTTAAGCAGGCTGATTAGACAGTACTTCGGTATGACGGTGAAAGCACACTTATGCCTTATTTTTAAGTTTTGGATAATCTTTCTCAACATTATGCGTTTTTAAGTAAGCTTTTATAACAATCCATGTATCAATTATACATTTACTTAATTTGGAAAAAATAGTATACACATGCAGAAAAAACCAAAGGATATTTACAAAGACATATTTAAAAGTTAAACTTGATGAATGAATAAGTAGTTGGAATCAGTTCTAGTTTAATATAGGTAATCAGAAAAAAAACAAGAAATATGATCTTTACACTTAAAACATTAAACACCAACTTTTAAAAGAGATAGGTTCAAAATGCATACCATGTACTACACATTAAAAACTTTGTATTTATTTTATTAAATTCAGAGTTTATTCAAAAAATTTTCTCAATTTAAATTCAGTAATTATACTAAGCCAGTAATTTTTACATTCCCTCTTCTCTTCTGCCTCTTCCTCCTATAGAACAAAAGCACCAGAAAAGTCTGGCTTTTTCTATGAAGAGGTAAAATTCATATGCAAGTATAGTTTATTAAAGAATATATATTTCATAGTAATCTTTTATTTTTTGTTTATTCTACTGAAATGCAAATATACATTCCAATACTGTAATAACATGCAGGTAAAATGAGCAATTCTGGTTTTGGAAAAAATTTCTTTAAAATTCCTTTTCAAAATAGCCACACTTTTTTTTTTTTTTTTTTGTAAATCTGTGCTTAAATAAAGAAGAGGATGTCTGAAAAGATTGCAAAATATTACCATACCTACTCTACCTTATTAGTAGAAAATGTAAATGAGTTAAAAATCTTATAAAAGATCTAAGACAAATCAGTAAGAAAACACAAAGACACCCAACAGTAAGAAGGCTAAGGATATGAAAAGAAAACTAAAAAGAGGAACTACTGCTCAGCAGTCTTATGGGAATATGTCCTTAGCACTCAAAGAATGCAAATTAAAACAAAATACCAGTATTCACCTTAATTAGTATACTAGTTTTCTAGGACTGCCTTAACAAATTACCATAAACTGAATAGTTTAAAACAACAGAAAGTTATTCTCTCTCAGTTCTGGAGGCTACAAATATGAAATTAAGGTGTCAACAGAGTCATGCTCTCTCTGAAGTCTCCTCCCTTGCCTCTTCCTAGCTTCTGATGGTAGCCAGCAATTCTTGACTTGCAGCTGCATCACTCTAATCTCTGCCTTCATCTCCACATTGCCTTCTCCCCTCTGTGTATGTGTCTCTGTGTCCAAATTCCCTCTTCTATAAGGACATGTCATTGGATTAGGGCCCATCCTAATCCAGTGTGACCTCATCATAACTTGGTTGCATCTACAAAGACCCTATTTCCAAATAAGGGCACATTCTGAAGTTCCAGATGGCATTAATTGTTGGGGGACATTATTCAACCCAGTATAATGCACAAGGATTTTTACTTAATGGTACATCCAGTACTTAGAGTCAACTGAGACTTGCCTCCGTCTCTCATCCCACATCTGATCATCAGCAAGCATGTTTAAATATCTTCTAAATCTGACGTCTCAGCATCATCTCTCCATCTGGACTATTGCAGCAGTCACCTACTTGGTTTCCTGCTTCTGCCCTTGCCTCCCTACATTTTCTTCTTCACATCGTGCCAGGGTAAGTCTTCAAAACCTCAATCATGAAATATCACCTCTTTGTTCAAACTATGTCAGGAATCATCACATTTAGAATGGAGTAGAAAGTCCTTGTCAGGTTGTACAAGGCCAAATGCTCCAGACCCTGAGTCCCTCTCTGGTCTCATTTCTAATCCTTCTTCCCCTTGTTCATGTCTCTCAGGTTGCTCTGACCTTCATATAGGGCATCTATGTATGTTCTCACTTGCAGCCATTTTTGCTTGTTATTCCCTCTGTTTGGAATGGTCTTCCTCAATATCTTACCATGGCTGCTAATTCACTGTATTCAGCTCTCTGCTCAAATGTCGCCTTCTCCATGAATCATTCCTTGTTCACTTTTTCTGAATGGTACCCCTTAAGCATTCTCTATAGTCTTTCTCTGATTTATTGTTCTTCATAGCATTTATCACTATCTGGTATTACCTAGTCATGTGTATACACAAATGTATCTATTATATATATGTATTGTGTATATAATAAACAATAGACCTGTGTATTATATATATTATATCTAATTTTACATATGTGTGTTTCATTTTGTTCTCTTTACTCAAGTGAGCTCTCTACCCACGTGAGACACTCTCCAAACATAACTCTTGTCTTTCCTCTCTAGAAGTCTTAATCCCTGTGTATGTAGGGCTGATCAAATACACCATGAAATAGATTTTCAGGTGGCCATACTATTATCTTAGAGTTTCTACAAAAGAGATGCCAGAGAAATAAGACAGAAACCAAATACATATTGAGTACTGGAATATACACAGGATCACAACCTAAACGGGGAATGAAGTATAACTTGATTAAACTGGATGTGTATGATTTAATCCCTCTAAATTTCATGTTTATGGTAATCTGTGTTGGACAATGCAGTTTAGATCTGAAGCTAAAGTGACGCTTTCTATTCTCTTCCCTCTGAATCGAAGGCAGCTGATTCTACAGTGTAGGCCCCACCTGAATTACTTACGCAGTTGCAGGAAAAGTTGTAACTGAGTCAGAGGAGATTCCCTCTCTTGTGTGGGTAGGCCTATTAGGTTTAAATACCTCTCAGCCAAACAAAGCCACATATGCCTGGATGCAGAAAATAAATGAGCATGGTATATTTTTAAGCCCCAACCTTAAGGCAAAAAGATCCTGTCCACTATTAAATGTTCATCAACGAATGGCAAGTTCTAAGGGAGCAGAATTACCATCTCCTTGCTTTGGAAGTGTTGTGGGTTGAATTGTGCTCCCCCCCCCAAGTAAAAGATATGTTCAATTATTAACCCTCCCCCTACTCCCCAGTTCCTGTGAATGTGATCTTATTTGGAAATAGGGGTTTTGCAGATGTGATCAATTTAAGATGAAGTCATACTGGTTTAGGGTATGCCCTAATCCAATGACTAGTGTCCTCATAAGAAGAGGGAAATTTGGTCACACACACACACACACACACACACACACATGCACATTCATAGAGAGAAGGTCATGTGAAGATGGAGGCGGAGGTCGAGACTAGAGTTGTGCAGCTGCAAGTCAAGAGAGCAAGGTTTGTCAGCAGCCACCAGAAGCTAGGAAGAAGAATGAAAGGATGCTTCTCTACAGATTCAGAAGGGAGCATGACCCTACCAACTCCTTGATTTCAGAAGTCTAGCCTCCAGAACTGAGAGAGAATAACTTCCTGTTGTTGTAAGCCACTCAGTGTGTGGTACTTTGTATGGCAGCATTAAGAAAATAACACAGGGAGGAATAAGAAATGGGTTGGAAAGAAGGTCTGGAAGTGTTCCTTATTTTCAACTCTCCCTCAAGTGGAGGAAAAAAGCTTTTGCCCAATGGGATAAGAGAGGATAAAACTTCTCCAAAGACTTCTCTTTGTGTCTCCCTGGACCAGTGAACTGGGGAATTCAGCAATGGGCCCCAGTGATCTCTGAAATTGGTCAGAATGAAATATTAATTATTTAATTGTACAAGCATAGTATACCCTAAGCAAAAAATTCATTTTCTTTTCTATTTCCTAGGTCAAAATATGCTCAACCACTAGTCTTCAAATACCAGAGATTCATTATGAACTAGAATATCCTCAGCTCCAATTTTGAAAATGAAAGTCCTGCTTCTATTATTAAATTCCCAGAAAGAAAATAAAATCCAAAGTTAAAGTCTCCTTCACTTGGCAAATTTAAGTTCAATAAAATTAAAGCTCAATATTCTTCCCTTTCTAATTCTGTTTCTCTTCCGTATCAGTATAGGTGGCTCTCTGGTGCCCTTGGCTTGGGCTATCATTCTTTGCAATGGGTTAGCTCCCTTAGTCCCCCAGGAGATGATTTAACCCAACACTAAATCTTTCATGTGTACTACCATGAGAGGACAACTCTCAATAGGTTTTTTGATCTGGGTTCCTTCAGGGAAGTAATTCTACTTTGTTCCTTGAGATCTTGCCCCTTATTTTTATTAGTGTTGTTAATATCCATAATAATGTAATAATAGCTCATATTATAGAGTGCTTACTATATGTTTAAATGCTCTTCTAAAGTCTTTATCAATTTTATCACACTTAATCCTTTCAAGAATCCTATGAGATTTTATTACTCCTGTTTTATAGAGCAGAAAACTAAGGCACAGAGACAAAAAATAAGAACGACAGCTAAGGTTCAAACCCTGGCACTGTGGCTTCAGAAGCCACAGTCTTAACCATTACACAATATTGCCTTTACAAAACTTGTTTGATTTGGGGATGCCCAGTCAAACTTTCTGATCTAGGCACAAATAAATTTGTCTCCTCCTTTGAGCTCCTTCCATTAAAACAAGCAGATATGTGCATCTTGTATCTTTTTCTTTTCTCCCAGCTTGCCATCTAAACTATCAACATTTCTCCTAAGGAATGCTTGTACTTCTTTTACCACCATCAATAAGGCTTCCTTCATTTTTGCTTCATGTTACTACTCTTTCTAGAAAGACTACCTGTCTTTCAAATCTGACTTGTCTTTGACCTTGTGACCGTGATATATACATATGCATATATATTTATATAAAATTATTTAAATTATCAGGGAATACTGATCTAAATAAAATTGTCACAAGTTTTAAGCAACATTTTTTTTAATGTAGGTATTTCATCTAGTTGTTCTTTAATTTCATACTTTTCTTATAAGGGCTTTTATAATGTACCAAAAACCTCTTCAGAAAACTCTTTTAAAATCTTTGTGGAAATCCCAAGTAAAAAAGTATATTTGCCCAGTATTCTGTTGAAAATATAACAAATAACCACATGCATAGGTATGTGCCATTTCTCAGATCAAATAAATTCCTGAAAGCACTTTATTGTACAAATGTCCCTTTAAAAGAAAATTCCATGTACTTTATTACAAAACTGAATCTGGTCATTGTCCAAGTCCTTCAGAAAACCACCAGGTCCTGACAATTGTCCATATTCTGATATTTCCTTATTCACCAATGTACACTATGCAGTTTTTCTTAGTTGGGAAGAGGCAGATTACGAAGACCCTAATTTTGGAATCAAGCTTCTACTTATACCTTTAAAGTTATTTGTAAGGAAGCTTACACAAATTCTAATTATTTGAACAATTATATTTCATAGTAGGTGTATTGTACAAATGTAAATAAGTCTATCCACTGTGCAATGTCAGAACTCTTTTATGGCAGTTGTTTTCTGAAGTACCTTTTAGTTAGCACCCTAATAATCTTATAAGAGGATAAATTTTGGAATTGCTGTCTGGGTACTAGAATTTAATTTTATTTATTTCTTTCAGTTTCTGATTTAACAAATCTCAATTTATATACAGTTATTTATTACAGCACAACAAATTAGCCCCAAACTAAGTAACTTAAAACAGTAAACATTTATTATCTTCACAGTTTCTGTGGGTGAGGAAATTTGGGAACAGGTTAGCTGGGCAGTTTTGCCTAGGGTCTCTCACGAGGTTGCAATCAGAGATGACAGGGGCCGCAGTCATCTGAAGGCCTGACTGGACTGGAGATGCCACTTCTAGTCTCTTGGCTGCCAAGGTGTTGATGGTTTTTGGCAGGAGTCCTCAGTTCCTCACCATGTGAGACTCTCCACAGGCTGTCTGAGGGTCCCCATGACACAGCCAGTGGCTGGTTTCCTCCAGAGCAAACGATCTAAGAGAAAGCAAAGTCATATCCAAAATGTCACACACTGTCACTTCCACCACTTTCTAGTTGTTAGAAGCCAGTCAGAGTCCAGCTCACATCCAAGGAAAGGGAAGTTAGGCTCCATCTTTTGAAGTGAGGTGTATAAAAATACAGTGTGGACATGTCTTTAAAACACAATAGTATTTCTTACTTTATCTCTTACTTATTATAAAGAAAGTTTAACAAAGACCTAAAATTATAATAACAGATAATTTATCTCATTCTCAAATATTTCCCCCAATTTTTTCAACAAACTTACTTAACAGCCCTGTATATCCTGAAATTTTTTTTCTCACAATTTTATTGCTGTTCAGCATATAAGCCTGTTCTTACTTTCACCATTAGTACAATAGTGGTTAAACATGAATGCTTTGATGTACTAGATTGAGAGGTTCTTATTAGGCTTTGAGATTTGAAACTTTCTCTTGTTGTTCATTTATCCCTGCAGTCTCAGAGTTTGCATTGTGTATGTAACTTGGTTGGCACTCAAAAGTATGGTGAATAAATAAATAAAGCATCTATATTCCTTTTTTGTTTGTTTGTTTGGGATTCTTGGATCTAGCATTTCCCATCATGTTCATAAGGTAAAATCAGAGATTTTGTAAAAATATTACATTTTGTGCCCTGAAAAGTTATGGCAAAAATATATAACATGAATTATTTTTACAAGAAAATGGAGTAAACTATGAAGCAAATGAAAATCCATAGGGCAATAAAAGTATTGAGTAGAAGAGACCGATATATCCATCTGGTGCTCCCCCCCACCCCTCCCCTTCTCACATGTGGGTGCGCACAAGATCTCAGAAGAAATGGAAGAGAAGATATTCAAAGAATAAAACCCCACAGTCCTGGGACTTCCCTGGTAGCACAATGGTTAAGAATCCACCTGCCAGCACAAGAGACATGGGTTCGAGCCCTGGTCCGGGATGATCCCACATGCTGTGGAACAACTAAGCCCGTGCGCCACAACTACTGAGTCTGCAATATAGAGCCTGTGAGCCACAACTACTGAGCCCGTGTGACTAGAGCCCATGCTCTGCAATAAGAGAAGCCACTGCAATGAGAAGCCCACGAACCAGAGCAAAGAGTACCCCCCAAAGAGTAACCCCCACTCGCCACAACTAGAGAAAGCCTGCGTGCAGCAACAAAGACCCAATGCAGCCAAAAACAAACAAACAAACAAACAAAAACACAGCACTCCTGAAAAATAGGAGGAAAATGTCATCAGCATAGTCACCACCTGAAAGTGGGGCCAACAAATGGAATTGAAGGATTATAAAGAGAAACAAAGGAGTGAAAGAGTTGTTTTGGAGAGTGGAAGAGTAGGGGGTCATTAACTAAGGATATATAGTAGACTGCAGAGTCACACAGAGGCCCTCTTAGTGGTCATGAATTTAAAGTGACAGCCACATTCAGCTGCTAAGGGACAGGCAATGAATAGAAAGGGAGTTCAGTTTGACCTATAGTTGGGGTTTTGCCAGAGTAACTGGAGGGAAAGCAAGACAAGAGATATGTTATGATAAACCATGGAATCTAAAATGGGTAATAAAATGCAAGGACAAGACAGAAATGATGAACAGTAGTAAGGTGGTAGAATCAATGGATTAGAGGTCCATTAGGATTTAGGAATTTGGGGTGCAGATTTTTATCTGGGAAGACAGTGGTGGTGGGAGAGTGGGATGTCTGAGATTATGGTAGGGTAGAGTTGGTGTTGACAATGTCTAAGCCAAGACCGTGGAAGTGAGTGATTGGCATGATGTGGAGGACAAGATCATTAGGGAAGTAAAAGAACTAAGAAACCAGGAGAAGTATACCTCATCAGACAGGTTCTGAGAAAGATTAGTTAAACTTAGAATTCTCTATTCATCCAAATTATCGATCCAATATGAGCAAAAATTGAAGAGTTTTTTACATACAAAAACTTAAAGAACATAACGCCCATATACTATAAATGAAAATACTCCAGAGTGGACTACAGAAAAATAAAATCTATAACCCCAAAACAAAGCAAAGTGGTGTCTAAGAAATGCCAGCCCCTGTGCATTAAAGTGAAGAAAGCTAGAAAATATTAAAATAGGATCTGTTATATTCAGACGCTTGCAGATTTTCCTTCAAATGGCAAAATTTAAATGATAAATATATATATTAAATGATATTATATTTTCTCTTTTCTTTGACTCTAATCACACCACACTATGAGTATTACAGTGAATTAATTCTTCCACACTTTGTACATAAGTTGATTATATAAATTGAAGCCAAATAGGCAATACTTATAATGTGAGTATATGAATAATGATTACAGTTAAAGTGTAAACATTATAATTTTTCACAACTAAAATAATAATATAACTAAAAGATAATCAAAGAAGAGAACTGGAAGGAAGGGCAAGGTGTGTTCATTTCTTCATCTTTAATGGCAAAAGGTGATAGGTATTGCATAAATCAATATAAATAGGGAGTTCAAGTGTATTATTTCAAGGAGAACTAATATTGATGCTATAATACCAATTTAGAAAGTGAACGTGAATTAAGTTCCTCATACTTCATTACAGATAAATGCAGCAAGAAATTGAGGTAAATGACTACCATATGTAAGTATAAACATAACCACAAAAGAACAAAAACAAATTGTTGATTGTGGTTGCCTCCAGGAAATTAAACAGCCTGCTACTTGGGAAGAGGAATTACTGGTTTTCATTTTCTGCCTTTTAAATCCTTTGACTTGAAAAAATATTATTTCTGTGTTTTAAAAATGTTAGCTCTAAAGAAAAATGGACAGTGGGGCAGGGTTTGGGGTGGGGAATAAGTCACACACAATTAATTTCAAGTCTATTTTTTTATGTGTCATCTTAGGATACAGGTAATTATAAATTTACTTAGATTTATAAGGATTTAAATTACTTTACCCTATAAAGACAAAAATGAATAAATATCACCATTTTTTAGTTTAAAAATTACCTACAGATGTCACTTTTTCTTCTGTCTTTCATCCTTATTGTTAGTGTTACAGTATCCTTTTTCTAAAAATGGGAGGGGTAAGGAGGAAGAGAGGAGAGAGAGAAACTCAAAGTTCAAGCAGAAGTTTGAAAGAAGCTGATCTGAGAGTTAATCATACAGAAAAGAGACAAGATGAACCATAAACTGCATCCATTGCCATAGATAACAAAGCTTGTATTTGTAAATAGTTTTGCTGACAAAGTGCTATATTTTTTACAGATCTCATTGGGGTGTGCATAAAGAGATTTACCAAACACTGCCAAATAAGTTTTATATATTAGATGATTCTTCACATTGTATTTAATGATAGATTATGAATAATTTAATAAATGTAATAATTGATTATGACCAATGTAATTGCTCAGATGAAAGATGACTGATACATTCAGTAAATTATGAACATTTTTACTAAATGTATTAGTTCTAATGGTTCACAGCTCTAATTTCGAGCAATTTATTCTGCTTTTTTGAATTAAGTTCAAGTAGGGGGAAAAAGTGGAAAAAAATCTTCCCTTTATTCTTGATCCTGTACCCCACCACCTCTCTTTTTCTTTTTGTTAATTCTTTTAACTGAATCAGCAGTTTAAGGCCAGGGGTCCTTTCAAGTAAAATAACAAGCATGTGAGAGCTACAACATGGTTAAATAAATAGAAATCCATTTTCTTTATTTTGCTTATTTGTTTATACCCTTCCTTCTTTCACATGACAACTTTTTTTAAAAGATAATTTCCTTCCTCACAAAAATGAGATAATTCTTTTAAAAAACACGACTTTGTAAGTTTGTATAAATATTTCCATAATTTGTCTGTTATTACACTTCTGGCTTTTTATCTTTATATCCTTAAAATAAGCTTTTTTGTTTCCTTAAAGAAATATTAGCTCCTAATATTCTGGCCATTTTTCCCAAATTTCATATATTCACTCATACATTATAAATCTAGAAAGAATGACTAGCTGCTCTCCAATTTCTGTCTTCATGTGAAAAACTCCAACATCATGTGTAGAAACCAGCTAAGAATATACTGGTCTTGTGATCACTTCATCAGAGGTTAATTTATGATATATAAGCTGTAATGAAAGAGAAAATCAATGTGTTAAATTGGTTGTCCTAGAGTAAATTTATTTTACTGCTAATGCATATTCATTTTGAAGAAAATTTTGTATTCTTGAATGAATAAAAAGATTCATTTTAATTTTATATTTTGACACTAATCCTTTCTTGTTTGTTTTTATCAACACAAAATTTAATCAATTTAGCTTGAATTTTGTGGGTGATGTAGGAGAGATTGATGTAAGGTAAATTTTCAACTAGGAAGTGAAGATGTAAAGCACTGAAACTTAGGACTGAATCTCTTTGTGTAAGTATTAGTAAGACATAAAAATATAGACCTCTGGGGGAAGGGTGAGTGAATGCAGCTATACAAGAAAGAGTAGTAAGAAAATCTTGCTATTTGCAACAACATGGATGGACCTTGAGGGCATTATGCTTAGCGAAATAATTCAGAGAAAGACATATACCATATGATTTTATTTTTATGTGAAATTTAAAAAAAAAGAACTGAACTCATGGATACAGAAAACAGATTGGTGATTGTCAGAGGCGGGGGGGCAGGAGAGGGGTTGTGAGGAGTGGGAAAAATGGGTAAAGAAGATCAAAGATACAAACTTCCAGTCTACAATAAATAAGTCATGAGGATGTAATATACATCACAGTGACTATAGTTAATAACACTCTATTGTATATTTGAAAGTTGCTGAGAGATCCTAAAGTCCTCATCAAAAGAAAAAAAATTGTAACTGTGTGCATTACAATTATTAAAAAATTATTGTAGGGCTTCCCTGGTGGCGCAGTGGTTGAGAGTCTGCCTGCCGATGCAGGGGACACGGGTTTGTGCCCCAGTCCGGGAAGATCCCACATGTCACGGAGCAGCTAGGCCCATGAGCCATGGTCGCTGAGCCTGTGTGTCTGGAGCCTGTGCTCTGCAACGGGAGAGGCCACAACAGTGAGAGGCCCGCGTACCACAAAAAAGAAAAAAAATTATTGTGGTGATCATTTCACAATATGTATTGAATCATTGTGTTGTACCTCAGAAACTAATATAATGTTACATGCCAATTATATCTCAATTAAAAAAAGAAAGATTGATTAAAATACTTATCTATGGAAAGGAAGGGAAAAGTAATAGAGAAAACTAAAGCAATACTATGAGATAAAAAATGTAATAGGATGAGAAGAAATAGGAGGGTGAACACAATAGGATGAAAAACAAAAATGCTGAGTGTTATGGACTGAATGTTTATATCCTCCCCAAAATCATATGTTGAAGCCCTAACCCCCATATGGCTGTATGTGGAGATGGGGCCTCTAAGGAAGTAATTAAGGTTAACTGAGGTCATAAGCATAGTGCCCTGATCCAATAGAATTAGTGTCCTTATAAGAAGAAATATCAGATAGCTTGCTCTCACTGTCTGTGCATGTGTACAGAAGAAAGACTATGTGAGGACACAGTGAGAAGGAGGCCACCAGCCAGAAAGAGGGGGCCTCATCAGAAACCAACCATGCTGGCACCTTGAACTTGGATTTCTAGCCTCCATAACTTTGAGAAAATACACTTCTGTTATTTAATTAATACCCATTCTGTGGCATTTTGTTATAGAGGCTCAGGCAGACTAAATGCTGAGATTAGAAAGTTTCTGCAAGGAAGCACAAAATATAATGACTAAATTAAAATCTACACTGAAGACCAGAAAAAGCAGGATTTACATTGAAGAAAATGTAATCAGTGTTATAGAGTGTGTTTCTCACACTTCAGTGAGTATGGGAATCACCTGAGGTTCTTGTTAAAATGCAGAGTCTGGGGTCTGAGATTGTGAATTTCTAACAAGCTCCACTATGGCTGGTCTAAACACAACATACTGCGTGACATGGCTGTAAAGGACATTCTTGAGAAATTCAGAAGGTGATAGATATGGATGACAATGAATATATTGATGTTCATAATTCTAAAGGAAAGATCAGAACAAATGCAACAGCAGAAATAATTAAATGTACAACTGAAGAAAACTTTACTGAGATTCAGAGAGAACCATGAGTGCAGAAAAAAGGCACTAATGCTTTATATGCAAAATTCAGTGACATGTTCTTATACCTATTCCAGGAAACTAAAGAAAAAAAAAAACAGAACAAAAACAAGACCAAAACAATTTACTACAAACATAATTAGGAAAAGGAAGAAAAACAGAAGAGGCAGATTTTAAAGTAAAACAAAAAATAAGCTGCCCTTAGAACTCTCAGCAATTTTACTTAGCTGGAAAAATATTTATCATAAATGAGTTTATAATAAGGTAAAATACACACAATCCAAATGTCCAACAACAAATTGTCTAAAATTTTGGTACATTCATAAAGTAGACAGTATGCTACAATTAAAATTACATAGCAGAAAAACATGTAATAAAATAGAAAATATTCACAAAGTATTATAAAGTGAAAAAAGAAAGTTGCAAAACAGCATATGACTTCACTCCTATAAAAATGTGTACTAATGAATATGTGAGTATATGCACAGAAAAACTGGAAGTATATACTCCTGCTCCCTCATGTGGGATTCCAGGTGATTTTTTATTTTCTTCTTCCTTTTTTCTTTTCATTTTAAAAAAATATTTATTTAGTATTTATTTGGCTGCGCCGGGTCTTAGTTGCTGATCTTCGTTGCAATATGCGATATTTGGTTGCGGCATGCGGGATCTAGTTCCCTGATCAGGGATTGAATCCAGGCCCCCTGCATTGGGAGCGCAGAGTCTTAACCACTGGACCACCAGGGAAGTCCCTATTTTCTTCTTTCTTGTTGATATTTTCTAAATTCTCTACAGTAAATATAAAATGGGTCTATAAAAATGTCTAAGAGATATAAATCACTAAGAATGCCTATCACTGGGCACGTTATGTCTAATAAAGTCCTTCATATTTTATAATAAATACCTAAATGGGTTTTTTAAATTAAATAGACATCACCGGTGTTCAGGGAAGGTTAATTATGACATAACTTCAACAAAATTAGCAAGGCAACCAGGGACAGTATTGCCATAACTTGACTTCTCTTGTTTGAGGAAATAGTTTTCCTGTCCCATTTCTGATTTTTCTATCTTATGAAAATTTCAAATATTCAAAAAAGAATAAATAAATTATATTTGAGATGGTTTTAATCTATGTCTTCTTTAAATTATTTTTAAATCAAAATTCACTTCAATAAAATTAAGAATAAAAAATATTCTCAATTCCACTATAAAATCATTACATTATAATATCTACATTACTGAATAACAGATTTTTAAAGCAAAAATTAGAAAAATCGGGTAGTAGAACAGATGTATTTCTTTATGTACAATTGATTATAGAAATAGTTTTTCTTTATAGTTAGAAGGAGGAAAAGGCCACACAGTGTTTTGGAAATAGATTTTGTAATGATTTTTCCCCTAGATGTACTTTAATTTTGCTTTCTATATTCATTTCCTAAATATAGTTGGAGATTCTGAACCACATATTATAAGGATATTCCCACATGTACCCAATATGTAATTTCAGTGTTCTATTAAAAGAGCTAATAAGCTGAACACAATGTAATTTATATTCATTCTTAGATCCAACATCAGCTGTTCTTTCAAAAATAACAATAACAAAACAAAATAGAACAAAACATCATCTCTTCTATTATTTTGGATATTAAAATAAACTTATTGCATTCAAATTATTATTATTATTATTATTATTATTATTATTTTTTGCTGTACGTGGGCCTCTCACTGCTGTGGCCTCTCCCGTTGCGGAGCACAGGCTCCGGACGCGCAGGCTCAGCGGCCATGGCTCATAGGCCCAGCCACTCCGTGGCATGTGGGATCCTCCCAGACCAGGGCACGAACCCACGTCTCCTGCATCGGCATGCGGATTCTCAACCACTGCACCACCAGGGAGGCCCCGCATTCAAATTATTTTTAAGTTCAAAATATCACCTTAGGCATTTTCCAAAATTGAAACAGGGCATTTGAACTCTTCTATGTCATTTCAGATAACTCATAAATAATTCCTTTTGGAAATGAAGAACTCAAGTTGATTCCTAACCATAATTCTCACTTTTTTTTTCACTATGTGGTGATTTTTCAAAATGACAGAAATGTAATCTTCTCACGGCCTTTAACTATTTTATGAATTTATCCTTATATCCATGTCCTTTTCTACTCTGATGCTAGGCTTAGCCCTCTGACTGGCTTTGGGTCATGGGAGGTTAGATAAGATGATGCAAACAGATCTTGAAAAGCACCTGCACTGGTCTGTTCTTGCCATCTTCCATTGCCATGAAAACATGTGCCAGCTAGCCTGCTGGAACAAGAGGTATGTAAAACACAGGCAAGCCTTCACAACTGTCATAGGCAAGGTCTTACCAAATTGGATGATAGCCAGTTGACTCCTGGACATGAGAACAAGCCCAAATGAGATCAGCAAAAGCACCTAGCTAACCACCCACCACATATGGGCAAAACATATATATTGTTGTATGTCACTAAGGTTTGTAGTTTTTGTTGCATATCATTATTGTGGTAATGTATAACTGATGCAAAAATAACATCGGTATTCTGTTGGCACTGTTTAAAATACAGTGAATTGAAGATATTTGGAATATCTTGTAGAAGCAAAAATGAGTGTCAGAAGTGATTGACTAAAGAAACTTCAGCAAGAGTTAGGAAAAACTGATAGATGTTCATCAAGACATTGTAATTTTCCCTGTGAATTCTCAGAAATGTTGTGGGTATGGCAATAGTTATAAGTCACTTGGCTAAAAAAAAATTATATTTGGTCATTACTTTTTAAAGAGGGGAATTCTACTGAGGGGGTGTGTGGCCAAGATGGCAGAGCAGGAAGACCCTGAGCTCAACCCCTCCCATAGGCACATATAATTACAACTATTTACAGAGCAACAATCTATTATGAGAAACACCTGAAAACTAAAAGAAAATATTTCCCACAGCTAAAGGTATAAGGAAGGAACCACAGTGAGATGTGTAGGCGGGGCACAGAAGTGGTATAGTCAAGACCCCAAAATGGGAAGATAATTCCAATTGCAGAGATTCTCCCCAGGGAGCAAGGGGTCTGAACCCCATATCCCACATCCTGGGAGGTCCTGCACCAGAAATATGAGCCCACAGAATGTCTGACTTTGAAGGCCAGCAGGGTTTGTGTATGGGAGAGCTGGAGGGCAGTAAGAAAGAGAGACTGCAATATTAAAGGGCAAGTACAAAATCTCATGCACTCTGGTCCAAGCCATGATGCAGTAATTTGAAAAGAGCCTTGGTTATACTCACTTGCTCATCTTGTAGAACCCCCTCAGAGAGATAAGGAGAAATGAGGAATCCTCTTGGGGATGGAGAAGCTGGCAGCAAACATTTTTGGGATCTCCTTCTACCATGAGGACATTGGTGCTTGCAAGGACCATTTTGGGGTCCTCCCTCTAAGCTATTAGAACCAGTGACTTACCTGCCTACCAGCAGTCCAGCACTAACCCTGGGACCACCAGCCCCAGGACACCCAGGCCCACAGTGGGCCTGGCACTCAACTGTCAGGACCCAACCACACCCAGCTGCATGCCCACAGTAGTTGGCCTTGCCACAACAGAAGGGCTCAAGGAGCCCACATAGGAGGAACACCTAGAGCTTATAGCTCTAGTGACCAGAGGGGAGTGTGCTGCTGGGCCCCACAGAACATTTCCTATATAAGGACACTTCTGCAAGATTGGGAAATATAAAGGACCTACACAATATATCGAAATAAGCACAGAGAATTAAGCAAAATGAATAGACATAGGACTAGGTTCCAAACAAAGGAATAAGGCAAAATCTCAGAAGAAGAACTAAATGAAATGGAAATAAGGAATCTACTTAATAGAGTTCAAGATAATGGTCATAAAGATGCTCAAAAATCTCAGGGGAAGAATGGAAGAACACAGTGAGAAATTTAACAAAGAGTTAGGAAATATAAAAATGAAATACACAGAGATAAAAGATATAATAACTGAAATAAAAAATACACTAGGAAGAATCAACTGATCAACTGTAGCTCAGAGGTACAGAATAACAGATCAACAAATCAGAAGACAGAATAGTGGAAATCACCCAAGCTGACAAAAAAAAAAAAAAAAAGATAAAACAACAACAAAAAACAAAAAGAGAAATAGAGAAAATGAGGGTAGCTTAAGTGACCTCTGAGACAACATCAAGCGTAATAATATTCACATTATAGGGATTCCAGAAAGAGAAGAAAGAGAAATCAGCAGAGCATTTGTTTGAAGAAATAATAGATGAAACCTTCTCTAACCCAGGAAAGGAAACAGACATGCAGGTTCAGGAAGCACAGAGAGTCCCAAGCAAGATGAACCCAAAGAGGCCAACACTAAGGCACACTTTAATTAAAATGGCTAAAAACTAGAGAGAATATTAAAAGCAACAAAGGAAAAGCAACTAGTTATATGCAAGGAAACTACATAAGATTGTCAGCTGACTTCTCAGCAGAAACTTTGCAAGTCAGAAGGAAGAGGCACTATATATTCAAAGAAATGAAAGTAAAAAACCTACATCCAAGAATACTCTACCAGACAACACTATCATTCAGATTTGAAGGAGAGATAAAGGGTTTCACAGACAAGCAAAAGCTAAAAGAATCCAGCACCACTAAACCGGCTTTACAAGAAATGTTAAAGGGACCTCTCTAAGCAGAATAGAAAAGGCTACAGCTAGAAATATGAATATTACAAAAGGAAAATGCCATTGGTAAAGGCAAACATACAGTAAAGGTAGTAGATCAGCTACCTAAAGCTAGTAGGAAGGTTGAAAGACAAAAGTAGTAAAATCATCTATATTCACAATAAGTAGTTAAGGGATGCATGAAACAAAAAGATGTAAAAAACGATGTCAGAAACATTAAACATGAAGGTGGGAGATAAAAATGCAGGGTTATTAGAATGCATTTGAATTTAAAAGATCATCAACTTAAATAATAAAGTATATATATACATATATACTTACAAGTATATATATTTATATAAGTATAGATAAAATTTATGTTTATACATATAAGTATGCATACTCAAAACAAAATAGAATATATTTAAACAAAACCAAACAAAATATATATATTTCTTACATATAAACCTCATGGTAGCAACAATGAAAAATCTATAATAGACACAAACACAAAAAAGAGAAAGGAATCCAAACATAACACTAAAGATAGCCATCAAATCACAAGAAAAGAGAGAAAAAAAGAAACAAAAAGAACTACAAAACAACCTCAAAATAACTACAAAATGACAATAAGTACCTACCTATCAATAATTACTTTAAACATAAATGGATTAATGCTCCAATCAAAAGACATACAGTGGCTGAATGGATAAAAAAACAAGACCCATATGTGCTGCTGCCTACAAAAGACTCACTTCAGATATGAAGATATAAACATACTGAAAGTGAGGAGCTGGAAAATGTATTCCATTTAAATGTAAATGAAGAGAAACCTGCGTAGCAATACTTGTATCAAACAAAATAAACTTTAAAACAAAGTCTGTAACAAAAGACAAAGAAGGACATTATATAATGATATAGGGCTCAATTCAACAAGAACGTATAATACATAAATATATATGAATCCAATATAGGAGCACCTAAATAAATTCAGAAAATATTAACAGACATGAAGGGAAAAATTGACATTAACATAATAATAGTAAAGAATTTTAACACCCCACTTACATCAGTGGATAGATCATCTAGATGGAAATCAATAAGGAAACATTGGCCTTAAACAACATTACATCAGATGAACTTAATAGATATATATTGAATATTCCACTCAAAAAGCAGCAGAATACACTATCTTTTCAAATGCTCATGAAATATTCTCCCGGATAGATCACAAGCTAGGCCATGAAACAAGTCTCAATAAATTCAAGATTGAAATCAATATCAAGCATCTTTTCTGACCAAATGGTATGAGACTAGAAATCAGCTACAAGAAAAAAAACTGCAAAAAACACAAACACAAGGAGGCTAAACAGTATGCTGCTAAACAATCAACGGGTCACTGAAGAAATCTTCTAAAAAAATTAAAAATTATCTGAAGACAAATGAAAATGGACCAAAAGGATCCAAAATCTATGGGACACAGCAAAACAAATCTAAGAGGGAAGTTTACAGCAATACAAACCTACTTCAGGAAACAAGAAAAATCTCAAATAAGCTACTTAAAATTACACCAAATGAACTAGAAAAAGAACAAATGAAACCCAAAGTTAGTGAAAGAAGGGAAATATTAAACATCAGAGCAGAAATAAATGAAATAGAGACTAAAAAACACTGAAAAAGATCAATGAAACCAAGAACTGGTTCTTTTAAAAGGTAAACAAAATTAATAAGCATTTAGACAGACTCATCAAGAAAAAAAGAAAGGGCCCAAATCAATAAAATCAGAAATGAAAAAGGAGAAGTTATAACCAGCATTACAGAAATACAAAAGATCATAAGAGATTACAATGAACAATTATTTATAATAAAATGAACAACCTAGAAGAAATAAATTCCTAGAAATGTACAATTTCCCAAGACTGAATCAGGAAGAAGCATAAATTATGAACAAACCAATTACAAGTAATAATATTGAATCAGTAAAAAAAAAAAACTCCCAACAAATGAAAGTTCAGGAACAGATGGCTTCACAGGGGAATTTTATCAAACATTTAAAGAAGAGTTAATGCTTATCCTTCTCAAATTATTGCCAAAATTTGAAGGGGAAGCAATGCTTCCAAACTCATTCTAAAGCACCAGTCTCACCCCAATACCAAAACCAGACAGACACCACAAGCAAAACAAAAATCCTTAACGAACATAGATGTAAAAATCCTCAACAAAATATTAGCAAGCTGAATACAACAATACATTAAAAGGATCATACACAAGTGGGATTTACCCTACGAATACAAGGATGGTTCAATATCCACAAATCAATCAATATGATATACCACCTTAACTACCTGAAGACTAAAAATTATACAATCATCATCTCAATTTTTTTGACAAAATTCAACACCCATTCATGATAAAAACTCTCAACAAAGTGAATATAGAGGGAATATACCTCAATATAATCAAGGTCATATATGACAAACCTATAGCCAACATCATACTTGATGGGAAAAAAGTGAAAGCATTTCCTCTAAGAACAGGAACAAGGCAAAGATGCCCACTCTCACCACTTTTATTCAATATAGTATTGAAAGTCCTAGCCACATCAATTAGGCAAGAAAAGGAAATAAATGGCATCCGAACTGGAAAGAAAGAAGTAAAACTGTCACAGTTTGCAGATGATTGATAGATAGATAGATAGACAGATAATCCTAAAGATGCCACCAAAAAAACTATTAGAACTAATAAATGAATTCAATAAAGTTGCAGAATACAAAATTAATATACAGAAATCTGTTGCTTTTCTCTACACTAACAACTATTGGAAAGTGTAATTAAGAAAATAATCTCATTTACAACTACATCAAAAAAAAATAAAATGCCTAGGAATAAATCTAGCCAAGGAGGTAAAAGACCTATACTCAGAAAACAATAAGACATTGATGAAAGAAATTGAAGATGACACAAAGGGAAAGATATACTGTGTTCATAGGTTGGAAGAATTTATATTGTTACAGTAATCATATTACCCAAGGCAATCTACGGATTCAATGCAATTCCATCAAAATAACAATGGCATTTTCCACAGAACTACAATAATTATTTTCCAAAGAAGAATACAGATGGCCAACAGGTACATGAAAAGATGCTTAACACCACTAATCATCAGGGAAATGCAAATAAAATCATAATGAGGTATCCTGAACACTGTCATAATGGTTATTATCAAAAAGGCAAGAAATAACAAGTGTTGGCAAGGATGTAGAGAAAAGGGAACCCTTTTGCACTGTTGGTGTGAATGTAAATCAGTACAGGCACTATGGAAAATAGTATGGAGGTTCCTCAAAAATTAAAAATAGAACTATCATACGATGCAGCAATTCCACTTCTGGACCCTTTTGAAGAAAACAAAAACACTAATTCAATAAGATATATGTACCCCTATGTTCATAACAGCATTATGTAAAACAGTCAAGATATGGAAGCAACCTAAGTGTCCACCTATAGATGAATGGATAAAGAAGATGTGATATATATATATATATATATATATATATATATATATATATATATATAATGTTTATATGTCTATATGTGTGTGTGTGTATATATATATATATATATATATATATATATATATATGCACACTATATATACACACAATATTACTCAGCCATAAAAAAAGAATGAAATCTTGCCATTTGGGATAGCATAAACGGACCTAGAGGGTATTATGCTAAGTGAAATAAATCAGACAGAGATAGACAAATACCATATGATTTCACACGTGTGTAATATAAAAAACAAAACAAACATAACAAAAAAGAAACAGACTCATAGATAGAGAGAACAAACTCGTGGTTGCCAGAGAGAAGGTGGTTGAAGGATGAGTGAAATAGGAGAGGGAGGTACAAACCACCCGTTACAAAAAAATAAGCCACAGGGATGTAATACACAGCATAGGGAATATATATAGTCAATAATACTGTAATTACTTTGTACAGTGACAGATTGTAACTAGACTTATCATGGTGATCATTTTGTAATGTATAAAAAATATTGAATCACTGTGTTATAAACCTGAAACTAATATAATATTGCAAGTCAATTATACGTCAATATAAATAAATAAATAGTGGAAACCTTAGAAAGCTGAAGGATTGGGGATCTTATTTTATTTCATTTTATTTTATTTTATACTTATTTAAAGTATATTACTGTGAGTTTCTTGAATCCTTAATGGAACAATAGACAGAATAAAGAATAAAAAATAAAGAATATAGTGTTCTTTTTCCCCATAATTAATAAACCACTGATGGGTAGAGACAATATTTTATTTATTTATTTATTTTACCTCGGACAGTACCTATCCTGTGATTTGCACATAAATTGTCACTCAGTATGTGTTTTGTTGTGCTCAGTTGGACAATTGTGGAATAATTACTTTGTAATTCCTTTGAGCTCTGTGAGAGAATTCTCACCCAAGATTTTGCTGAAAGATGTGTTCAAGTGTTTGAAATTGATGCAGAAATCTATGTTTATTTGCATATCATTCATGTAAAAAACATAACCTACTTCACCGAATTTCAGGTAACTATAAATTTACTATCATTGGCCCAAGTTCCCTACAACAAAATTAAAAAGGACTTCTGGGAGAGGTAAGTTGCAGATGAGAAATGAGGAGAATGTAGATGTTTTTAACACCAATGATTCTAACAGCAAAGGGACAAGGAAAAACCAGAAGATAAAGCTGACTGCTGATTCACCCTCTTGCATCCATGTGACCTCAGGTAAGCCACCTAATGTCTCTAAGCCTCATTCCTTTTGATTGTTTGAGTTTTCTATAAAATGGGGGAAAGTGGAGGATATGCTCTGCTTGCCTCACTGGTTAATAGTGATAATGAACTGTGTTGGGGTATGTGAAAGCCATACAGACATTATACAATATATAAACCATCATCTCATTATTATTGTGACATGAGATTAGAACACACTATGTTCCATGTAACATTGCACTTATCTAGCTCTAACTCTATGATGTTAAATAATGACTCTCCTTTTATTCTAACTCCAGAGAACATAATACAACACCTTCCGAAAGAAATCTCACCTACCCTCAGTCAGGCTATATGGAGACACGCCAAGAACTCCTCAGTGGGGCCATGCCATCTTGGCCTTCAATCTATGAGTCAGAAATTGAACTGGCTAAATTGTAAAGACCACTTTAAGTAACTTGTAATTGTCTTTTTCCTTGACTATGCACAATTTCCTGATTTAAATTATTGTGATACTTTGAGGAAATTCTTTATGAAAGCAATATTTGCAATAAAATTAGTATGTAGCTTGTTCTAGAATTCAGTAAGCTCACCAGGAAGGGTCAGAGTTAAATCCCTCATATTTAGTAAAAATACAAAGAAAATTCACAACAGAATAATCTTCCTCTGTTGAATTCATAAAAGAGAATACTAATAATATGAAAAAAACAATAAGTGTGAATGATCACATATCAGGCAAAATATAATGATAAAAATACTGGACTTAAACTACTGAACATCTCTTAAGTCTCCATTTTCTCACTTATGCAATGAAATTAGTACCACTTACCTTACCAAATTGCTGTAAGGATTAAATTAGGCAAGGCTTATTAAATAAGAGCAGAGCATACCATACTCTTTGTTTCCTTTCTTTTTTTTTTTTTTTTTTTAAATCTTCCCTGAAATTTGGTTAAAGCAAATCCTGCTTCAAAGAACCTTATGTTTGTCTCCCTTTCTTGAAGCTAAGGCCATTTCTGGTGAGCTTCTGCCCATCCAGCTATGTAATATAAGCCCCATTTTCTTGCTCTCAATAGAGGCCTCTGTAATTTGCCGCATTTCTTTCTTACCTATAGATTCTCCAATTCCAGATCTCAGACTCTAGCTCTGTCACATGAGAAATCTCTTCTGTGTGCTCACTGCTTGCGCATACTTTATCACTCCCTATGTATCACCTGTGTACATAGAAACGGTAAGGTTGCACAGTAACCACATTATCAAGCATCTTCATTCTACCTCTTCTATCTTAAACGACCAAAAAACTAGTAGAACATTTTCAGCTAACAACAGAAAGAGAAGAGATATAATTTAACCATAAAGAGAAAAGATATAATTTCAGGTTGTTAATTCGGGTTTTTAAAAATTCACCTTTATTTTTATATTCACCAGGCTTGTGCATAAAATAAAAACGGAAGTGCTCACAGATGAGGCAGCAATTAGCATCTAAATATACCATATGCTGTTGTTGCACCTATCCGAAGTTATCTAGGTTATCACTGACAAATAGCTACCCCCAGAACACAAGAAATCGACACCACCTGCTCCTTCTTGGCTTGTGGAGTGAAACAGACTTTATTCTCTACTGTCTCTGCTAAACTGTGCATTACAGGTGAGCCAAAACCACTCTGCCAGCCAATCAAAGCAAAATGACTTCACTCAGCAGGAGGACGCTCCTTTGCCAAAAGAAAGGAAAAGAGATCTGAGAAATCATTTAATCCAAGACCCTCATTGTATAGATCAGAATGCAGGTCAAATGCTTTGCCAAAGTCATAAAAGTTAGTTAGTTGCAAAAATAGGATGAGTAAAAACCTTTCTGCTTAAATTAAGGATTCCTTCAGGGAGGGAGTAGGATGTACTGTGGTAAAATACACATAATATGACATAAATATACATAACATGTGTATTTTAAGAGCACAGAACCAGTATTGAGTGAGACTGCCTTGGCTTGTATTATAATTCTTCAATTATATACAGACTACCAAGTTAACCTGTAGGGTCTTCAGTTTTCTTGAAACTATCTTGCAGGGTCATTGTGAAGAGTACATGAGACAATGCACATAATATCCATGTAATTGCACCACACATAGATTAAACACATGATAGCAATTATTATTATTATTCAATAGTCCAGAAAATCTAAACCTATTAATAGATTAAATCTATTAAGTCCTAAAATAACTTAATATCTTCAAAAGAAGGGATCATCCTACATTCAATGGAACTGTAAAGTCAGACTTCCAAATTTTAAAACTTTATCTAGATCACCAACTATTCAGTCCCTTTAAAATTCTCTTTTCTTTATCTTTGGAATGGCTGTCCTAAGCTTTCAGTAAATTCACCTGTCCCAGAACAGAACCACATATAATATAGAGATTAAGAAATAAAGGTTTTTATTTCCATTTAAAACTCTCATTTGAGCCTTTAAACAAGATTCTAGCTATTATGTAGAAATAAAAGATTAAGGAAACAAAATAAAAATTTATGAAGTATGAGGAACTCTGCCTAATTTGAGCTTTGAGCCATGGTTTAAATATTCTTTTAAGGAAAAGCCTCTTAAACCATTTATCTATTGATGGGCATTTAGATTGCTTCTGTATCTTGGTTATTTTAAATAATACTGCAGTGCCATAGGGGTGAATATATCTTTTTGAATTAGTTAAATACTCAGGAATGAAATTGCTGGATTTGAATTTTAAAAAAAAATCTCCATACTGTTTTCCACAGTGACTGCACCAATTTACATTCCCACCAATGGGGCACAAGGGTTTCCTCTTCTCCATAACCTCGCAAACTCTTATTTGTTGTCATTTTGATGCTAGCCATTCTGACACGTGTGAAGTGTTATTGTGGTTTTGACTTGCATTTCCCTGATGATTAGTGATATTTAGCATCTTTTCATGTGCTTGTTGGTCATCTGTATGCCTTCTTTGGAAAAATGTCTATTCAGATCCTGTACCCATTTTTTTAATTGGGTTGTTTGTTTTTTGATGTTGAATTATATGAGTTCTTTGCATATTTTGGATATTAACCTTTCTCTCTCTCTCTCTCTCTCTTTTTTTTTTTTCAGTGCCATGCGGCTTGCAGGATCTTAGTTCCCTGACCAGGGATTGAACCCGGGCCCCGGTAGTGAAAGCGCCGCATCCTAACCACTGGACAACCAGGGAATTCCCTGGGTATTAACCTCTTATGGGGTATATCATTTGCAAATATCTTCTCCCATTCAGTAGATGGCCTTCTCATTTTGTTGACAGTTTCCTTCACTGTGCAAAAGCTTTTTAGTTCAATGTAATCCAATTTGCCTATTTTTCCTTTTGTTTCCCATGCCTAAGGAGACATGTATCCCCAAGATATTACTAAGAACAATATCAAACTAGGTACTGCCAAGAAAGGGATCAAGAGGAAAGAGTAGGAGGATGCTGGGCTCACCTCCCCTCACAAACACATCAAATCTACCACTGTATATTGACGCTTGCTGAAATCAACCTGGGGACTAGCAGGATAGCTCTTCAGCAACCAAGGCTGTAAAGAAAGATCCACACAGAGTCTGGTAGGAAGGGATGAGAAGGGATCTGGTTGGGATCTGCACTGTGTCTGTTGGGGAACACAGAAGTGGAGAGGGGATATCACAGCCTCAGGGATCCTCCCCTGGGGAGCGGCGGGTTCAAGCCACATATTAGACACCCCAGCCCTGGGGTCAGACACCAGGAAAACAAGCCTCCTTAGCTTGCTTCAAAACTGGTGGGGCGCAATCCCACTACTGGGCATATACCCTGAGAAAACCAGAATTCAAAAAGAGTCATGTACCAAAATGTTCATTGCAGCTCTATTTACAATAGCCAGGACATGGAAGCAATCTAAGTGTCCATCAACAGATGACTGGATAAGGAAGATGTGGCACATATATACAATGGAATATTACTCGGCCATAAAAAGAAACGAAATTGAGTTATTTGTAGTGAGGTGGATGGACCTAGAGTCTGTCATACAGAGTGAAGTAAGTCAGAAAGAGAAAAACAAATATGGTATGCTAACACACATATATGGAATCTAAGGGAAAAAAAGGTCATGAAGAACCTAGAGGCAAGATGGGAATAAAGACACAGACCTACTAGAGAATGGACTTGAGGATATAGGGAGGGGGAAGGGTAAGCTGTGACAAAGTGAGAGAGTGGCATGGACATATATACACTACCAAACGTAAAATAGATAGCTAGTGGGAAGCAGCCACATAGCACAGGGAGATCAGCTCGGTGCTTTGTGACCACTTAGAGGGGTGGGATAGGGAGGATGGGAGGGAGAGAGATGCAAAAGGGAAGAGATATGGGAACATATGTATATGTATAACTGATTCACTTGGTTATAAAGCAGAAACTAACACACCATTGTAAAGCAATTATACTCCAATAAAGATGTTAAAACAAACAAACAAAAAAAAAAACGGTGTGGCTTACTGGAGGACTGTAAGAGAACCAAGGCTCTGTGGTTAAAGCATGCAAGCATAGACTTGCTTACTCCCAGTCACAGAATAGAGGCAGCAGATTGAAAACTACTTGAAGCCCCGGCTGGCTTGTGAGAACTGACCTTGTACAAAAGTTGCAACTACGTTCACCTGCAAATGTGGGATGACAAGCCCTTTAAATGAGATTTAAAGATCACAGTAAAGCATGAATTTCTATGATGAATTTAGTAAAGAAGGTTGTTCTGAATTTGACTCACCAAATAATGTTGAGTCAGGAAGTTGAGGGATACGGACAAACAAAAAAAAAGTGGTAACAGATTGATACAATCTGGCACAAACACAGAAGTGCCAATGACATATGCCTCATTTAAAACAGTTTTTGGTAAAGCTTTGGTACTTAGTAAGGTTAGAGACAGACCGTTTAAGAATCATCTAAAACATGTATGAACTTCAAAGAATTATGCAAGGTGAAATACATGAGTCACAAAGGGACAAATGCTATATGAGTCCCCTTATACGTGGAATACCTAGAGTAGTCAAATTTGTAGACAGAAGGTCTGGTGGTAGCCAGGGGTTAGAGAGAGGGGGAAGTGGGCTTGTTTAATATGTACAGAGTTTCAGTTTGGAAAGATGAAGCAGTTATGCATATGGATGGTGATGATGGTTGCACAACAATGTGAATGTACTTAATGCTACTGAACTGTACACTTTAAAATGGTTAAAATGGCAAATTTTATGTTATGCGTATTTCACCACAGTTAAAAAAAAGAATAACCTGGAGAAACATAGCAAAGGAAGAAACTGACTAGGATAAGGCAACTGAAATAACCATGAGAAACTAAACGTACATATCTATTTACTGGTACCAAATTTCCTTATCATAAAATCTGTTTTTACCTTAAAATGTGTAGAAAATCTCAGCAAAAGAGTGCCCCCTTGTGGACCTCTGTGAAGTGGCAAAATTCATAATGAATAAGTTCTCTAAATTTGCACAGCTCTCCTGAATCATACATTCCAGTTCCTGCACATAAGCCTTGTGCTTGCATTCCTTGATATCAAAGGACTCAAACACTTCCCAAAAGTTAATCCAGAATCAGAGACTAAAAGAATGATGCTGATATATTTTGGAGAGATTCTCTCTTAATTTCTTAGCTGACACTCAAAAAACTATTCTTTTCTTGAAAGTTTTAAAGGTTGAAGCTCAGTGTCTTTTATGCTAATTGTAACCTAGTATGTTTAAATTCATACTGGGTTTCTGGAAGAAGCTTCTCTACATGAAGAAAGAAAACATTTTGAGTGGATCTTTTTGGGGGGAGGTGGTTTAAGATTAACTTTATTTCATTCATCACTGCATTTTGTTCTGTTTCTCAGTAGAAATGACACCTTTTTTGTTACTGCCATCCAACTTTGTTGTTAATAAATAGGAAACTGAAGAAAATAAATACCTCTTTGATCACCACAAAGTGGTATGATGTCTTTCCACAACAGATATTTTTATTTAACACTTTTATTTTAAGGTGCTTTTTGATGATTATGTAATTGTTTCTCCTGTTTTTGTTTTTTAACCTAGAGAATTTCATTAACCTCATTTGGTGGCCAAGGAACATGTTAAGTAAACTTTTAAAGGTCATTGAAAGAATGAGTGGCAAAGCAAGATTAAAATTCTGATGTACTGATTTCCTATGCTAATCTTAGCTGATTGCCAAAGCTGCTGCTCTAAAAATGTATGTTCTTAAGTAGAAGCAATTTTTTTTTGAATGGGATTTTTCAAGGTAATTCTATTTTGTGGGGGAAAATAATTTATAGGATTTGATAAAAATTTCTTTTACAAACATAAGTTTCTAATCATGAATATGCTAATTTTGAAGAAGACAATAGAAAGATGAATTGCACCTGCTGGCAGCTTTCACTTGACCTTGGAAAGGTTAGAGTCATCCAGAGATCTCCTTAGAAATACTTTTTAGTGAAAAGTTCAAATTAAATGTCTTTCTACACTTTGGCTTCTGTTACCTTAGGATCTGGAACCTGAACCAGTCTGGTATTAATGCAATAACTGTAAGTATCTTAAGCAATTTGTGGTTATCCATCGTGAGATGCTTTGAAGACCATTAGTTATAAGTTCATGATGTCACAGTGTCTCATTAGTAGGCTATTATTATTTCCAATTGTAACAATGTGAGGATATTTTAAAACTTCTTATCTTAGAATAATTTTAGATTTACAGAAGAACTGCAAAGATAGCATAGAGAATTTTTATATACCCTTCACCCAGTTTCCCCTCATGTTAACATCTTACATTACCATGTTACATTTGTCAAAATTTAGACACTAATATTGGCACATTACCGTTAACTAAACCCCCAAGTTTATTCCATTTTTCCACTAATGTTTTTCCCTATCCCAGATTTTCATGCAGGATATCACTTTGCATTTAGTGGTCATACCTCCTTAGTCTTCTCTGATCTATGACAGTCTCTCAGATTTTCCCTGTTTTTCATGACCTTGACAGTTTTGAGGAATATGTATTTTGTAGATTGTCTTCAAATTTGTTTTTTACTGATGTTTTTCTCATGATTAGACTGGAGTTAGGGCTCGTGTGTGTCTGTGTGTGTGTGGGTGGGTGTGTAGAATATGGAAAAGGTGGCAGTGTCCTTCTCATAACATCAAATCAGAGGTGCATGATATCAGCATGACTTATCCCTGGTAAGATAACCTTGATCACTAGGTTAAGATTGTGCTTGCCAAGTTTTTCCATTATAACATTGCTGGGTTTTCTATTTTTTCTTTCCACAATTCTTTGGAAGGGATTACTATGTCCAGCCCACACTGAAGGTGGGGAGAATTAAGCTCCATCTCCTGAAGGGGGGAGTATTTGCATATGTTATTTGGAATTTTCTATAAGGAAGGTTTGTCTCTTCTTTTCCATTTATTTGTTTATTCAGTTATTTCTTTATATCAGTATGGACTATGTATATTTTATACTTTGGGCTATAATCCAATACTATTTATTTTTGGCCATTGGGATCTCTCTCAGATTTATTCCCGTGGCCTTTTGACATGCCCCCGTTCTTTTGTTTTCTTAAGCACCTCCTTACTTTCTGGCATTATAAGATGCTCCAGGTTCATCTAGTATTTACTAGTATTTCTATTGCCCCAGCCCTAGAATCAACCATTTTTCCAAGGAGCTCTGATTGCTTTTATTGACAAATGGTATTTAGAAACCAAGATCTGAGCACTCAGTGTGCTCATTGTTACTGGGTGTCACTCCTTCTAGGCCCTCTCAGTAAATAGAACTAGGAAACATATGTATGTATAAACATATGTATATAATTATTTCTGTATCTCTCCATCTGTAGACAGATGATAGATGAATGGTTAGGTAGACAGATACAGGAATTCATACTAAAGTCTCTGACACTAACCCAATACCAAATGGTTTATTCTAGCTTTTTGTGAGAATTTTTTTAAAATCTTGAATCTTACTTCCTCTTAATCACTGAATCTTTTTGGTAACATGTTTTATATTATTAAAGAATGTTTGCCTTTTAGGCTGCTACCAGTGTACTTTGGTGACATAATGGTGTTGCAGTATCATTTTCTGTAAGTCAGGTCAAGTTTTTTTTTTTTTTTTTTTTCTTTACATGGGCCTCTCACCACTGCGGCCTCTCCCATTGCGGAGCACAGGCTCTGGACATGCAGGCCCAGCGGCCATGGCCCACGGGTCCAGCCGCTCTGCGGCACATGGGACCAGGGCACAAACCCGCCCCCTCCCCGCATCAGCAGGCGGACCCTCAACCACTGCGCCACCAGGGAAGCCCAGTCACGTCAAGTTTTTTGACCCATATGGCAGATCCTGCTGATTGCCTACTTAATATTTATTCAACTCTTCTTTATTCCTCAAACTTTAGGGGTAGCAGTGTGCCCAGTTTAAAAATTATTCTCCCCAGACTTTCTTTAACTTAGGTAAACCTGCAATCTAGATTTACAAGATATAAGAGGAAGCTTCCTGGGTAGAGTATATGGGAAGGCTATTGTTTTCCCAATAAAACACATATTTTGCTCTTCATTCTGTTCTCTTCCATCTGAGACACATGATATATGGAGGCAGAGCAGCTATATTGTGAACAAGTGGATAATAACCATATACTAAAAATGGCAGAGCAGGATGATTAGAAGTATCCTGCTTTAATGAGTTCTCTAAGTAACTGCACCAGCTTTAGACTGCCTACCTCCAGACTTCTTGTTATGTGGGGGAAGTGGGCTCCTATTAAGTTAAGCTACTGCAGTCTGTTATGTGAAGTTGAACAGAATTAATTGGTACAACCCATTTGGAAGAATGGAACAATAATTCTTTTCTGTCTAAATTGGAAGATCTGTTATTGTAATATGTGCCATGAAATACCAACCAGAGCTGGTTTGTTGTATCACATTTAGGTGTTGAAAAGCATTGTTCAGTTTTAACCATTGATATGCAAAAATTTTAATGGTATTAGGCCAGCAAGTTTCAGGATTAGCCAAAAGTTCCTCCATACATACCATGTAAAGGAAAAAACTTTGGGGAAAAAAAGGAAATTGTGTATGGGCCCTGAAGTTATAAATTAGTTTCATAAGAGATTGATTTGCAGGATGTGAGTCAGTATCTTAAGAATACAGTCCAAAGATTCTTGGGATGGCAGGAGAGGAATATGGGGAAGGGAGAGTGGGAAATAGGGGAGTGTCAGAGTTCATGGGAGAATGTGCAATTTGAAAAAATCATATTAGAGTTATAATGACTTTTGATTAATATATTTAATTTTCTTTGAAAATTAATAATGATAATAATAGACATTTTAAATGTTCCAGGCTATATACTAAGCCTCATAAAAGTATTATAACATTAACTTGTCACAATAATACTTTGCAGTAGCTACTCTTAATATCTTCATTTAAAAGATTAGGAAACAAGTGTAGAAGTGTCAGCTCACATATCTAACAAGCGCTGGCATTTAAAACCAAGTATGTCTGGTTCCAGGATCTATGTCCCTACTCACCACACCTCCTTGCTAAATAACATTAAAGGAAATTATAGGGCTCTTATTTCATCAAGTGGCACTTTACAAAAGGGATTTTTAAAAAGTTGAGTAATATTGCTATACTCGGTGAAAAATGAAAAGATGTTTTCCTACCTACTGATAGGAGTAAATCACATTGCCAAATGACATATTTCTAGATGAATATAACAATTTAAATTGACAGCTGACTTGTATGAATCTATGACCTGAGTTCATTGCAATGTAACTTTTCTCAATTAAAACATAAAAAATGAGGTATATTTGTTTCACATAAATTATTTGCAATAGGAATATGTATAGCCCTACTGTATACATTGCTCATAATTCACTTTTATATGAGATATTTTGAATCATGCTAGAAATGACAGGCAGCTTTAACTGTCATTCTTTTTAGGAAATGCTAGGTATCTGCAAACTTAATTGGCATGAATAAAATATGATTTATGAAAGATATTGGAAGGATTTTTGTCAATTTTTCTATTCATAGTAAATGTGTGTGATTGTATTCTTGAAAATTATTGTTTAATAAATTATGAAGTAGAAATTTCTACCAGAATAAGAAGAAATACATTTTCCAACATTTATAGTCCTTTTAGTAGGCATATTTTTTTTAACCCTACCTATAACAGATTTTCACACTGCTTATAATAGATTAGCATGGAACAACCAACTATTGCCTTATGAACATAAAGATTTTCATGAAGAGCTTATGGCATCCCTAATAAAATTGAACACAAGACTGAATAAATTGTCTCAAATAGCAATTCCTATGTATTGACAGTCATAGCAACAAAATCTCATATCTGAAGTAGCATCCATAATAATTTAATTCTAATATCAATACATAGTTCCATAAATTATTGATTAAAGAAAATAAATGTACCTTCTTTTTTTCAGAAAAAGACTTCTGCATATAAATGCATAAAAAAAGACAGCTAAAAATCAATATCACTTCAGTACTAGCCTCTGTGAGGGACACTGCCTGATGAAGTGTATATTATCTGTACCCTGGATGTCATGTGGGATCGCCAGTCCCCTTAATGTCTGAACAAAATTTCCTCCATCATCCCATTCCATGACTTGTGTCAGCACAAAACTTTTCTCAAGTTTTCTGAAAATTATCTAGGTCTTACATTTTCTTTGTTCTTCGGGCTTCTAGCTTTCTGCTCTTTGAATTAGTTTACCTTTTCACCTTTTCAACTATCCTTTCTGTTCCAGGTCATATTAACCCAGATACGAAACTCAGTCATTTATTATAGTACCACAAAATTTAAAAAATAATAAGACATATTATGTAATATAATGTGCTAAATTTGGGGGAGAAAAGGGATAGGAGAGAACTTACCTGGAAGAAATATCATCATCTTAAATTGAATAATAGACATCCTAGTTTAAAATACTTCAGCCATCCCACCCACTGCCAGGGATTTTTCATTGCTTCCTCACTGCATATAGACCCTCAACCTCATACCATCTCTTTGGCTCCTTATTCATCTTCCCACTTCCATCTAGTCTCTTCCCTGCCCTCGCCTTCCTGAATTGCCACGAATAACTCCAAATTCAGCAGAGAAATTCATTTTGTCTTCCTCTGAGTACCTTAAAAAAAAAACAAAAAACAAACAAACAGAAACACACAGAGCCTGAATAAAGCTTCCCTGCTGTTTTATCAGGAAGTGAAATTCCAGGGAAGCAAGAATGAGGTAAAAAGGAAAGTGAAGCAAGGAAGAAAAGAAAATATAAGGGGGTGTATTACTGACCTGGCTATAGTTTCACAAGAAAACATAACTTAGTATTGCAGGACATGTGGAACTTTTTGCATCTCCAAATAGTCAGGGGCTGGAAGAGATCAAAATATATCTGCAGGACCCTTTCCATCTCCTGCCTCTCATTGATCAGTTTCCTTCTAGTGGAGTTTTAACTTCACAGCACTTGTGATTTTAAATAAGATTCCTCATCAGATACATATATTACATTACTTGATTTCTGGATACACATAAATGGTAAACTCTGCTTCAGAAGTTTAATCAGCAATCAGACTCACCAGCATCCATAGTCTGTCATTTCAAACAACCTCTTATCACTGTCCTAAATTCTTCAACCCTGTTATCCTTTTGTCACCACCTGCTAGGGAAAAAAAAACCCAGAACAATATATCTGCACTATGCAATGCTGATGAAAATTGTACAGCTGGGAATTCTGGCTACAAATTCAACAACCTTAACTGGATTTTCAACACTGCCCAATTCAACTGCTTTGTTTCCTTCATTAGTTTGCTCTCCTGTTTCCACACAATTTAAAATCTTCACTCTCCTTAAATCTCAAGCCCCAAACTTTTCCCTCACCCTTAGGAAATGACCCTCCACCCCATATTCAGATAGAAAAAGAAAGCTTTTATACAGACTTTCCATCAAATACCTATGACCCAATTCTCAAAGCTACCTTCATCCTTTGTATCAACAGGCCCTGGCGTAGAGTGGGTACACAATAAGTATTTTTTAAATAAATACATACTCACTCTTAACTGCTCCCCCATGTCTAATGAAGAAATGTCCGTTCCACCTGTCTCTTCTATGTCTTCAACCTCCCACTCCTTACTGATGGACATTTAAATTTGCTATAGTGTCTCTAGTTTGTTTGGTTGTTTGGTTGTTTTTCAATCTTCCTTCAGTCTTACACTTTCGGCCTTACCCACCCACAGCTGAATAGGATTCCACTGTATGAATGTCATTTCTATATGCATTCTACTGTTGGTCATTTGAGTTGTTTCCAGTTTTTTTTTTTTTTTTTTTTTTTTTGCTATTACAGAGATTCTACAAAGATACTTGTGCCTGTTTCCTGGTGCATATATGTAAGATTTTCTCTAGAAGAGAAATTTCTGGGTCACTAGGTATACACATTCTCAACTATAGCACATAATGACAAATTATGATCCAGAATGGTTGGACACTTTACACTTCTGCCAGCCATACGTAAGGGTTTCCCATAGCTCCACATCATCATAAATTGATAAACTCATTATTTCTTAGTTTTTACAAATCAAATGGGTGTGTAATGATATCACACTTTGGCTATAATTTGCAGTTTCTTAATTACTAATGAAGCTGATTATATTTTAATGTTTTTAGACCATTCTTTTTTCTGTGAGGAGCTTTCTCAAATATTTTGCCCATTTTTCTTTTGGGTAACTTTTTAGTGTTGGTTTGCTGTTCTTTGTATATTCTGGATATTAATAATTTTAAATTAAATTTGTTTCAAATATCTTCTATTTTGATTTGTTTTTCACTTTCTATATGCTCTTTTGATAAATAGATGTTTTATTTTTAACATGATTGAATTTATCAATCTTGTCCTTTATAATTTGAGTAGTTTGTTTCTTGCTTGAGAATCTTTGCTGTGAGATACTAAAGATTCTCATAGATTGTCTTACAAAAGTATTATAGAATTATCCAATTCACCTATAATTTTTTTGTGTGTATGTGGTAGCCAGTTTCCAAGATGGCCTCCAATAATCCCTGCCTCTGTATTATCCCTCGTGTATTATCTCCGCACAATGAATAAGGCTAACCTGTGTAATAAATAGTAGATGTGGAAATAATGGTTTTTGACCTCTGAGTCTAGATAATAAAAGGCATTGCAGTTTCCATTTTGCTCTCTCTTATATCACTAACTATGGGAGAAAACAGCTGCCATGTTGTGAGGATACTCAGGCAGCCCAGTGGAGTAGTCTATGTAGGTAGGGGCTGAACTCTCCCTAGCCAAAAACCAGTAAGAAACTGGTTGACAACAGCCATATGAATAAGTCATCTCTGAAGTGGGTCCTCCTGTCTCAGTCTTGCCTTCAGAAGACTGAAGCACCTGGTTAACATTTTGACTGCAACCTCATGAGAGACTCTGAGACAGAACTACCAAATAAGCTGCTCTTGAACTTCTAATTTGCAGAAACTGTGTGAATTAAATGTGTTATTTATTAGCCCTAAGTGTTGGGCTAATATGTTGTGCAGTACAGATAATTAACAATTATATACGTAAGATAGCATTTACATTTCAATATTTTTCACTTGCATAATCAGTTTTTCCAGCATAATTTATTTGAAAAGTCCTTTTTATCTACAGTTATCTGCAAGAGTAGCTCTTCCATAAATAAATTTTCCACTTATATGTGGATCTGATTCTGGACTCCTTATTCTATTTTATTGGTCAATTTGTACACCCTTGAGTTAATTCTTCATTAGTTACTAAGCTATATAACTTTTTATATTTGGAAGGCAGCTACAATAACCACTAACCAACACACACTAACTTTTTATATTTGATAAAACCTGCTTCCGATATTCTTCAGGAAATTCTTATCTGTTTTTAACCCTTTGATCTTCTATGTGTATATTTAGAAACATCTTCTCATTCTCTGCAGGAAAACCTGTTGAGTCTTTTAGTATTTTAGCATTTTGAATATTTTAGTCTATGTGTATCCATTTGGAGTTTTCTTTAACAAGTATCATAATTTTCTTCAAAAAGACCACATAGATTTTTTTATTAGATTTATACCTAGGTATTTCATTTTTATAAACCAGCATGGAGTATTATAAAATGGAATTTTAAAGAAGATATAATCTAAAATAGCAGAAAATATAACAAATTACTCAAGCCAGAAACTAGCCTATAGTAAGCACTCCATAATATTTTAAAGAATATTTATGAATGAATAAATGGATAAATGGTAAATAACTAAATGGATGACCACCTACCATTTATTTTTGAAGTGACTGGTATGCCTAACTCTAATATCTATTTCAGATACCATTTTAATTAGGTACTCAGTATTCTTGGGGGATTTTTCCCCCCACAGTAAGAAACCCTGATGTTTATAGTTCTCATCTCAGTATGCCACTGATCCAGTGATACAGGATCTAAAGGAATACTTCAAAGGGGCATAAGACAGCATCTTATATCAACTTGTCTTTTCTTTTTCCATGATACCCTTTTCTTCTTTATAACTTTTGACATGTGTTACTGAGGTCTCCTGCTAAGTGTATTCAGTTCAACTTATTGTACTTCACTGAGGCCTTTACAAATCTTTTCATGTGTAAGGATAATAGTTACATATTTTTCTATATTTTGTTGCTGATTTTGTTGTTGTTTTCTTTCATTTGTTATAAAGATTAGACTCTTTATAACTCTTTATAAATGGTAAAATTTTCAAAAATTATATCACTATTATACTCATTCCTGACTGTATATGGAATTTATAAATATTTCCAAATTCTCAATCCTGGACATCTTTCAGTGATATTTTTTAAGTCTCTTAAGTTATTCAGCAATTTAATAAATCCTTTTTGCTATTTTTTTCAAAGCCTGGGGAAGAAACTGCATATTGGACTTGGGCCAACAATATGTGTTTCTCTCTGTGGATAAGCAAAATTTCATAAGAACTAAGATAATTCAAGCAGATGTTCATGATGTAACTGCCAGAAAAAGCACTTGGAGGCACAAGGATAAATTCAAATTCAGTGTTTGGAAATTTCCCCACTATACCCAAGCATCTTTTGAAGAAGCTATTTTGTGGGTTTTAGGTACTTTTAAAGACCTTCCATAATTTCATCTAAAAATCACTTTTGAAATTTGAACTACTATTCCTGGAAATATATCTTAGATGGATTTTGGATGGAAGTGAGGGAGTAGATATAGATCTTTATCGTTTAGTGGCTCACTCACTTACAAATATATGGGGCTCTCCATGATCAAGCCACAGCTTATTTCTTGTCACTTCCTATTTTCAAATCCTCTTCCAATTATATGGAAATTCCAGCATCTCCTAAAACATGTCATGCTATTTCACACCTCTGTGGCTTTGCTCATTTTGTTGTCTTTCCTTAGAATGCTCTACTCTAAGCCCCACTGCCATTATCCACCAGGCAAATACGTACTGTGTTTTCAGGTACAGCCCAACATCATCTGTTCTAGGAAACCTCCTCTGACTGCCATTCATCTCCCACAGGCAAATTAACTACTTTATCTTTCGTACTTTCTCTCTCTCTATTCTAGACCTTTCTATAATGGTACCTATATCATCGTATTGGCTTATTTGAAGTTTTGGTTCTCCCTGAGCAACCATAAATTATTTGGAGGTGATCATTTTATCGTCCAGTTTTGGATTACTAGCATCTAGTAGTATCTGACTCAGTACGAACTCAGTGAATTCATCTCAAAGGAATGAATGAATGTCTCTATTTCCATCAGTGATTTAATACTTGATAGTAAAGGTTTTAAATTTTATTCTCCCACATTTTGAGATTTTGACTTTAATGAAATCTCTTGCATACGTTAGACATCACTTTGTCCTTTTCATTTGTCCCTAACACATATGAGATAAATAATCTCCATAAATGTTAAGAGAACATATTGTAATATGTCATAGCATAGAAAAGGCATATCTAATACACCATAGTGCAGACACTTTGTTCCAATGTTTGACAGAATGCTGGACTAAAACTTAAAGAATCTTGAAAAGAAGGAATACTTAAATAAGGATAACTTTATAATGTTTCATTTATATCCTTAGAACTGTAATGTGTTCCCTGAATAAGTTGCCTCATTTAATTTAATGTGCACAAAAAGCCAACAAGATTTGTGGGTATTTTCCTCATAGCAGATAAGGAAACTGAGAGATTAAATAAATCTCAGAGAGAGAGATTTGACATAAATTGCAGCAATATTTTTTTCAGATTAAATAATTCTGAAATAAATAAATAAATAAATCTCAGAGAGATTAAATAAATCTCCCAAGGACACACAAAGTGACTTTGGTATTCTAACACAAAAGCCCATGATTTTTGTTTTCTTTTCCTTTCTTTTATCTTAGCACAGGCTCCGGACACGCAGGCTCAGCAGCCATGACTCACGGGCCCAGCCGCTCCGCGGCACGTGGGATCTTCCCAGACCGGGGCACGAACCCGTGTCCCCTGCATCGGCAGGCGGACTCTCAACCACTGCGCCACCAGGGAAGCCCTTCCTTTCTTTTTTACAGTGGTAAGAACGCTTAACATGAGATCAACCCTCAACACATTTTTAAGCATGCAATGCTGTATTGTTAGTATAGGCACAATGTTATGCAGCAGAGCTCTAGAACTTAATCACCTTGAGTAACTGGAACTTTGTACCAGTTGATTAGCAGCTATCCATTGCTACACACACCCCCACACCCCACCCCTGGCAACACCATTGCACTCTCTACTTCTATGTGTCTGACTATTTTATTTTATTTTTAATTAAAGTAGAGCTGCTGTACAATATTACATAAGCTACAGATGTACAATATAGTGATTCACTATTTTTAAAGGTTATATTCTATTTATAGTTATTATAAAATATTGGCTACAGTCCCCATGTTGTACAATATAACCTTGTAGGTTATTTTATACCTAATAGTTTGTATCTCTTAATCCCCTAGCCCTAGAGTCCCTCCCCCTTTCCTCTCCCCACTGGTAATGACTAATTTGTTCTCTATATCTGTGAGTATGCTTCTTTTTTATTATATTCACTAATTTATTGTATTTTAGATTCTGCATATAAGTGATATCATACAGTGTTTGTCTTTCTCTGTCTGACTTATTTCACTTAGCATGATGCCCTCCATGTCTTTTCATGTGCCTGCTGGCCATCTGCATTTCCTCTTTGGAAAAAGGTCTATTCAGTAATGCCCATTTTTTAATCAGGTTTTTTGTTTTCTTGGTGTTGAGTTGTATGAGCTCTTTTTATATGCTGAATATTAATCCCTTATCAGTCATATCATTTGCAAATATAATCTCCCATTCAGTAGGTTGTCCTTTTGTTTAGTCCATGGTTTCCTTTGCTGTTAAAAAGCTTTTAAGTTTAATTATGTCCCATTTCTTTGTTTTGCTTTTATTTCGTTTACTTAGGAGACAGATCCAAAAAAATATTGCTGCAATTTATGTCAAAGAGTGTTCTGCCTATATTTTCCTCTAGGAGTTTTATAGTATCTGGTCTTACATTTAGGTCTTTAATTCATTTAGGTTTTTAATATGGTGTAAGACAATGAATTTGGTAAAGTTGCAGGATACAAAATTAAGACAAAGAAATCTGTTGCATTTCTATACACTAACAATGAAATATCAGAAAGAGAAATTAAGGAAACAATATCATCACATCAAAAAGAATAAAATACCTGAAATAGATCTACCTAAAGAAGTAAAAGATCTGTACTCAAAATCTATAAGACACTGATGAAAGAAACTGAAGATGACACAAGCAGATGGAAAGATATACTGAGTTCTTGGATTGGAAAAATTAATATTGTTAAAATGACTATACTACCCAGGTCAAGCTACAGATTCAATGCAATCCCTATCAAAATACCAATGGCATTTTTTTGCAGAACTAAAACAAATAATTTTAAAGTTTGTATAGAAACACAAAAGACCTCCAATAGCCAAAACAATCATGAGAAGGAAGAGTAGAGCTTGAGGAATCATGCTTCTTGACTTTAGATTATATTACAAAGCTACAGTAATAAAAACTGTGTGGTACTGACACAAAAGCAGACACATAGTTCAATGGAACAGTATAGAGGGCCCAGAAATAAACCCACACAACTATAGTCAGTCAATTTACAACAAAGGAAGCAAGCATATACAATGGAGAAAACACAGTCTCTTCAATAAGTGGTACTGGGAAAACTGGACAACCACATGTAAAAGAATGAAAGCGTTTGACTATTTTAGAGTCATGATATAAGTTGAATCATACAATATTTGTCCTTCTGAAAGCCTATGTTTTAATTTATTAGCCCTTTAAAAAATAACAATAATAAACTGTAACATGTTAACATAAGATTTATGAATATTTCCTATTGAAGAATTGATTTACAATGTTGTTTTAGTTTCTAGTGTACAGAAAAGTGATTCTAATACATATATATGTATTTTTTATATACTTTTTCTGATTCTTTTCCATTGTAGGTTATTACAAGGTATTGAATATAGTTCCCTGTGCTATACGGTAGGAACTTGTTGTTAATTTTATATGTATTAGTGTGTATCTGTTAATCCAAAGCTCCTAATTTATTCCTCCTCCTCCCTTTCCCCATTGGTAACTATAAGTTTTTTTTCTATGGCTGTGAGTCTCTTTTTGCTTTGTACATAGGTTCATTTGGGCTGTATTTTAGATTCCGCACATAAATGATATCATATGATATTTGTCTTTCTCTGACTGACTTACTTCACTTAAAATGATAATCTCTCATCCATGTTGCTGCAAATGGCATTATTTCATTCTTTTTTATGGCTGAGTAGGATTCCATTACATATATATACCACCTCTTCTTTACCCATTCATCTGTCAATGGACATTTAGGTTGCTGCCATGTCCTGGCTATTGTAAATAGTGCTACTATGAACATTACAATGAATGTAACTTTTCAAATTAGACTTTTCTCCAGACATAGGCCCAGGAGTGGGATGGCTGGATCATACGGTAATTCTATTTTTAAGTTTCTGAGAAACTTCCACAATGTTTTCCATAGTGGCTACACCAACCTACATTCCCACCAAGAGTGTAGAAGGGTTCCCTTTTCTCCACAGCCTGTCCAGCATTTGTTATTTGTAGACTTTTTTTTTTTTTTTTGCGGTACATGGGCCTCCCACTGCTGCGGCCTCTCCCACTGCAGAGCACAGGCTCCGCCCGCGCAGGCCCAGTGGCCATGGCCCACGGGCTCAGCCGCTCTGCGGCACACGGGATCCTCCCAGACCGGGGCACGAACCCGTGCCCCCCGCATCGGCAGGTGGACTCTCAACCACTGTGCCACCAGGGAAGCTCTATTTGTAGACTTTTTAATGATGGCCATTCTGACAGGTGTGAGGTGGTATCTCATTGTAGTTTTGAGTTGCATTTCTCTAATAATTAGTGATGTTGAGCATCCTTTCATGTGTTTGTTGGCCATCTGTGTGTCTTCTTTGGAGAAATGTCTATTGAGGCCTTCTGCCCATTTTTTGATTGGGTTGTTTGTTTTTTTTTTGATATTGAGTTGTATGAGCTGTTTGTTTATTTTGGATATTAACTCCTTGACAGTGGCATCATTTGCAAATATTTCTCCCATTCCATAGTTTTTGTTTTGTTTCATTGATTGTTTCCTTCACTATGCAGAAGCTTTAAATTTAATTATGTTCCATTTGCTTATTTTCACTTTCATTCCTGTCACCTTGGGAGAGTGACCTAAGAAAATATTGCTATGATTTATGTCCAAAAATATTTTGTCTATGTTCTAGTCTATGAGATTTATGATGTTGTCTAATATTTACATCAACCATTTTGAGTTTATTTTTGTGTATGGTTCAAGGGAGTGTTCTAACTTCATTGATTTACCTGTGGCTGTCCAGCTTTCCCAGCACTACTTGCCAGAGAGACTGTCTTTTTTTCCATTGTATATTCTTGCCTCCTTTGTTAAATATTAATTGACCATAGTTGTGTGGGTATATTTCTGGGCCTTCTCTTCTGTTCCGTTGATCCATATGTCAGTTTTTGTGCCGATACCATGCAGTTTTGATTACTGTAGCTTTGTAGTATTGTCTGAAGTCTGGGTGGGTTATGCTTACTGCTTTGTTGGGTTTTTTTCCCCCTCAGGATTGCTTCAGTAATTCTGGGTCTTTCGTGGTTCCATATAAATTTTAGGATTATTTGTTCTAGTTCTTTGAAAAATGTCATGGGTAATTTGATAGGGGTCACATTAAATGTGTAGATTGCTTTGGGTAGTATGGCCATTTTAACAATATTAATTCTTTCAATCCAAGAGCATGGAATATTTTTCCATTTCTTTGAATCCCTTTCAATTTCCTTTATCAATGTTTTATAGTTCTCAGCATATATGTCTTTCACCTTCTTGGTCAGGTTTTTTCTAAGTTTTTTATTTTTTTGTTGCAACTTTAAAAGGGATTTCTTTTTTTACTTTCTCTTTCTGATATTTCATTGTTAATGTAAAGAAATGCAGTAGATTTCTGTATGTTAATCTTGTATCTTCCTAATTTCCTGAATTTGTTTATCAGTTCTAGTAGTTTTTGTGTAGAGTCTTTGGGGTTATCCGCATATAATAACAATTTTACATCTTCCCTTCCAATTTAGATAGATTTTATTTCTTTTTCTTCTCTGATTGCTGTGTCTAGAACTTCCAATACTATGTTGAATAGAGGTGGTGAGAGTGAGCATCTTGGTATTGTTCCAGATTTTAGCAAGAAGGCTTTTAGCTTTTCACTGTTGAGTATTATGTTGGCTATGGATTTGTCATAAATAGCTTTAAAAAAATTTTTTTTATTGAAGTATAGTTGATTTACAATGTTGTGCCAATCTCTGCTGTACAGCAAAGTGACTCAGTTATACACACAGAGACATTCTCTTTTTTTAATATTCTTTTCATTATGGTTTATCACAGGATATTGAATATAGTTCCCTGTGCTATTCAGTAGAACCTTGTTGTTTGTCCATCCTATACATAATAGTTTACATCTGCTAATCTCACACTCGCAGTCCTTCCCTCCTCACACCCCGCCCCCTTGGCAACCACAGATCTGTTCTTTATGTCTGTGAGTCTGTTTCTCTTTTGTAGATAGGTTCATTTGTGCCATATTTTAGATTCCACATATAAGTGATATCATGTGGTATTTGTCTTTCTCTTTCTGACTTACTTCAGTTAAGATGATAATCTCTAGTTGCATCCACATTGCTGCAAATGGCATTATTTCATTCTTTTTTATGGGTGAGTAGGATTCCGTTGTATTTACACACCACATCTTCTTTATCCATTCATCTGTTGATGGACATTTAGGTTGTTTCTATGTTTTGGTTATTGTGAATAGTGCTGCTATGAACATAGAGGTGCATATATCTTGTTGAATTATAGTTTTGTCTGGGTATAGGCCCAGGAGTGGGATTGCTGGATTATATGATAATTCTATTTTTAGTTTTCTGAGGAAACTCCACACTGTTTTCCATAGTGCCTGCACCAACTTACATTCCCACCAACAGTGTAGGAATGTTCCCTTTTCTCCACAGCCTGTCCAGCATTTGTTATTTGTAGACTTTTTAATGATGGCCATTCTGACTGGTGTGAGGAGGTACCTCATTGTAGTTTTGATTTGCATTTCTGTAATAATTAGTGATGCCGAACATTGTTTCATGTGCCTCATTGCCATGTGTATGTGTTCTTTGGGTAAATGTCTATTAAGGTCTTCTGCCCATTTTTATATTGAGCTGTTTGGTTTTTGCTGTTGTTGTTGTTTAATTGTATTAGCTGTTTGTATATTTTGGAGATTAAGCCCTTGTCTGTCTCATCATTTGCAAATATTTTCTCCCCTTTCATAGGTTGTCTTTTCAGTTTTGTTTGTTTGTTTTTGTTTTTTATGGTTACCTTTGCTGTGCAAAAGCTTGTAAGTTTGATTAGGTCCCATTTGTTTATTTTTGTTTTTATTTCTATTGCCTTGGGAGACTGACCTAATAAAATATTGGTATGATTTATGTCAGAGAATGTTTTGCTTATGCTCTCTTCTAGTAGTTCTGTGGTGTCACGTCTTATGTTTACGTCTTTAAGCCATTTTGAGTTTCTTTTTGTGCATGGTGTGAGGGTGTGTTCTAACTCCATTGATTCACATGTGGCTGTCTAAGTTTCCCAGCACCACTTGCTGGAGACACTGTCTTTTTCCCATTTTATATTCTTTCCTCCTTTGTCAAAGATTAATTGACCATAGGTGTGTGGGTTTGTTTTTGGGTTCTCTATTCTGTTCCATTGGTCTGTTTGTCTGTTTTTGTGCCAATAGCACATTGTTTTGATAACTGTAGCTTTGTAGTATTGTCTGAAGTCTGGGAGAGTTATGCTTACTGCTTTGTCCCCCCCACCCCAAGATTGCTTTGGAAATTATATGTCTTTGATGGTAGCATGTAAATTTTAGGGTTATTTATTCTAGTTCTGTGAAAAATGTATTGGGTATTTTGATAGGGATCACGTTAAATCTGTAGATTGCTTTGGGTAGTACTGCAATTTTAACAATAATAATTATTCTAATCCAAGAGCATGGGCCATCTTTCTATTTCTTTGAAACCTTTTTAATTTCTTTTATTAATATTTTATAGTTTTCAGCATATAAGTCTCTCACCTACTTGGTCAAGTTTATTTTTAGGTTTTTTTTTTTTTGGTGCTATTTTAAAAGGTTTTTTTTTTTACATTCCCTTTCTGATATTTCATTTTTAGTGTAAAGAAATGCAGCCAACCTTTGAATGTTAATCTTGTATCCTGTTACTTTGCTGAATTTATTTATTAGTAGTCTTTGTGTGGAGTCCTTAAGGTTTTGTATATATAGTATTATGAAATCTGCATATAGTGACAATTTTACCTCTTCCCTTCCAATTTGGATATATTTTATTTCTTTTTCTTATCTGATTACTGTGGCTAGGACTTCCAATATTATGTTGAATAGAAGTGATGAGAGTGGGCATCCTTGTCTTGTTCCAGATTTTATCTGGAAGGCTTTTAGCTTTTCACTGTTGAGTATTATATTGGCTGTGGGTTTGTCATAAATGGCTTTTATTATGTTGAAATAAGTTCCCTCTATTCCTGCTTAGGTAAGGATTTTTATCATGAATGAATGTTGAATTTTGTCAAATGCTTTTTCTACATCTATTGAGATGATCATGTGGTTTTTGACTTTTCTCTTGTTAATGTGGTGTATTACCTTGATTGATTTGCAAAGTTGAACCATCCTAGTGAAATTGGGATGAATCCCACTTGGTTGTTCTGTATGATCTTTTTTATATGTTGTTGGATTCAGTTTGCTAATATTTTGTTGAGAATTTTGGCATCTATGTTCATCAAAAATATTGGCCTGTAATTTTATTTTTTTGGTGGTGGTGGTGTCTTTTTCTGGTTTTGGTATCAGGGTGACTGTGGCTTCATAGAATGTCTCTGGGAGTGTTTCCTCCTCTTCAACCTTTTGAAAGAGTTTGAGAAGAATCAGTATAAGTTCTTTGTATGTTTGGTAGAATTCACCTGTGAAGCCATCTGGTCCTGGACTTTTGTTTGTAGGGAACTTTTTTTTAAATTACAGACTCTAATTTACTTCTAGTGATTGGTCTGTTCAAATCATCTATTTCTTCTTGATTCAATTTTGCTGGGCTCTATGTTTCTAAAAAGTTGTCCATTTCTTCTAGGTTGTCAAATTTGTTGACATATAATTGTTCATAGTATCATCTTATGGTTTTATGCATTTCTGTGGTATCAGTTGAGATTTCTCCTTTTTCATGTCTTATTTTGTTATTTGGGTTCTCTCCTTTTTCTTCTTGGTGAGCCTGGCCAGAAGTTTGTCAATTTTGTTTACCCTTTCAAAGAAAGAGCTCTTGGTTTTATTGAGTTTTTTCTATTGTTTTTAAATCTCTATTTTATTTATTTCCTTCCTGATCTTTATTATTTCCTTCCTTCTACTGACTTTAGGTTTTGCTTGTTCTTCTTTTTCTAATTCTTTTAGGTGGTAGGTTAGGTTGTTGACTTGAGATTTTTCTTGTTTTTTGAGGAAGACTGTATGGTTATGAACTTCCCTCTAAGTACTGCTTTTTCTGCATCCCATAGGTTTTGTAATTATTTTCATTGTCGTTTGTCTCAAGGTATTTTTTAATTTCCTTTTTGATTTCCTCATTGACCCACTGGTTTTTAGTAGTATGTTGTTTAGTCTCCATGTAGTCATTTTTTTCTCTTTTCTTTTCCTGTGGTTGATTTCTCATTTCATGCCATTGTGTTCAGAGAAGATGCTTGAAATAATTTCTATACTCTTAAATTTGTTGAGGTTAGTTTTGTGCCCTAGTATGTGGTCAATCCTAGAGAAAGTTCCATGTGAGCTTGAAAAGAATGTGTATTCTGTTTTTTCTGGATGTAATGTCCTGAAAATATCAAGTCTAACTGTTCTATTGTATCATTTAGGATCTCTGTTGCCTTATTGATTCTCTGTCTGGAAGATCTGTCCATTGATGTGAGTGAGGTGTTAAAGTCTCCTACTATTATTCTATTTTCATTGATTTCTCCTTTCATGTCTGTTAGTATTTGTTTTATGTATTTAGGTGTTCCTATATTAAGTGCATATAAGTTGATGAGTGTAATATCTTTTTCCTGTATTGATCCTTTCATCATTATATAGTGTCCTTCTTTATTTTTCTTTATATTCTTTACCTTGAAGTCTATTTTGTCTGATATGAGTATTACAACTCCTGCTTTCTTGTTATTTCCATTTGCCTGGAATATCTTTTTCCAACCTCTCACTTTCAATCTATGTGTGTCCTTTGTGCTAAGGTGGGTTTCTTGTAGGCAGCATATTGTAGGCTCTTGTTTTTTTAATCCAGTCTGCCCCTCTATGTCTTTGATTGGAACATTCAGTCCACTGACATTTAAGGTAATTATTGATACATAAGTATTTATTGTCATTTCAAACCTTGTTTTCAACTGGAAATGTTGGAAATCAACTGGAAATGTCTTCTATATTCCATTCTTTCTCTTTTTGTTTTTCTTTTTGTGGTTTGATGGTTTCCTTTTATTTTATGCTTGTGTTCTCTTCTTTTTGGTTTTTATAAATCTATTTTATGTTTTTGATTCGTTGTTACCCTGTTTTTCAAGTATGTTAACCCCTTCCTATAACTGCTTGCTTTAGACTGATAGTCATATAAGCTCAAAAACATTCTAAAAAAAAGAATCTGCATTTCCTTACTCTTCTTCCCCACATTTTATAATTTTGATGTCCCTCTTTACATCTTCATGTTTATCCTTTTGCTGTTCCATGTGTTTATCATTGTTTTCACAGATAGGTTTTTTTTTTGATCTGTATACTTGTTTATTTAACTGATTTACTTTCCAATTTTGATTTCCTCCTTCCTATATCTTCTTGCTTATTTTCTATTTAGAGATCACCTTTCAATATTTCTTTTAGGATAGGGTTACTATTGCTGTATTCTTTTAGTTTTTGCTTCTCTGAGAAATTCTTTATTTCTCCTCTTATTCTAAATGATAATCTTGCTGGATAGAGTTTCTAGATTGCAGATTTTTCTCTTTCAAGACTTTGACTTCTTACCTGCAGTATTTCTGTAGAGAAATAAGCTGATAGCTCTATGAGGGTTCCCTTGTAATTAACTCTTTGTTTTTCTCTTGCTGCCTTTAGAAACCTCCCTTTATCTTTAAATTTTGCCATTTTTTAATATAATATGTCTTGGTGTAGGTCTGTTTGGGTTCATCTTGTTTTGGACCCTCTGTGCTTCTTGTATCTGGATATCAGTTTCCTTTTTAGGTTTGGGAAGTTTTCAGCCATAATTTCTTCAGATACGTTTTCAATCCTCCTTTCTCTTTCTTCTCCTTCTGGAATCCCTATTATGCATAGATTGGCTCACTTTATATTATCCTATATGTCTCTTCTATTGCTTTCATTTTTTTTTCATTTGGCTTTCTGTCTGCTCTTTCGATTGGGTAATTTCCATTATTCTATCTTCCAGGTCACTTATTCTTTTTTTCTGCATTGTTCATTCTGCTATTCATTGCCTTGAGCTCAGCTTTCACCTCAGCAAATGAGTTTTCTAATTTTTCTTGACTCTTCCCTACAGTTTCTAGTTCCTTTTTACATCAATCTGCATTTCTGTCAATACCCTTTCTTCAGTATTTTCATTACCTCCTTTTTGAACTCAGTGTCTGTAAGACTGAAGAGGTCTGTTTCATTGTTTGTTCCTTCAGGGGAATTCTCTTGGTCTTTTAACTGAGAGTGGTTCCTCTGATTCTTCATTCTGCTTATATTTCTCTTACTCTGTGAGTTTAGGAGAAACAAATATCTACTGTAGTCTTGGAGAACTATTTATATGTGGGAGCATCCCTGTGTAGCTTGTGTGAGTTTAATATTTTTTTGGCATGAGGGCTGTTTTTGGTTTGGATGCTTGCCATCTCTTTCCTCAGCATGTGCTGGTGGTTATCTCCTTGATAGGGGGTGTTCAGGTGCACGGCTCATGTGCACGCTTCCAGAAAGTCAGGTGCAGTGGTTGGCTCCGGGTTGTGGGTTCCTTGGGGGAGGTGATTGGCTGCATGTACTCCCAGGGTAGGGGGATAGTGACCTGCACCCACCACAGGACCCTCAGCGAGAGCAGTTCACGCCTGCCTCTGGAGTCTGAGATGGCAGTGGCAGCTCACACCTGCCCCCGTAGTTCATGTAGGCAGTGCCCTGTCACCTGAGAGTGCATAAAGAAAGAAGCTCCTATGGTGGGCCCACTCGTCTCCTCATGTGTCCCCCAACAATGGCACCTTGCCTTTCTGATGGGCCCAGGCTTCTTCCCGTACTCCCTAGTTGTGGAACACCACATCCTAGCCCTCTCAGGCTGTCTTCATGCAGCCAACCCCCATCCTCTACTCAGGGTCTGACCTCTGAAGCCTGATCCTCAGCACCCAGCCCCCGGCAACCCCAACAGACAAACATCTCAGGCTGGGGGGTGCTGGTTGGCACAAATCATTTGTGTAGGTCTCTCTCTGCTTTGTCCCCTGCAAACCTGTTGCTGTCTTCTCTGGGCTCTGAAACTCCCCCTCTGTCCTGGTTGATCTCCCTGCCAGAAAGGGGACTTTCCTGTGTGTGGAAACCTTTCCTCTTTCACAGCTCCCTCCCAGGGGTGCAGGTTCCACCCCATTCCTTTCTCTCTTTTTTTTCTTTTGTCCTACCCAGTTACATGGAGATTTTCTTGTCCTTTTGGAAGTCTGAAGTCTTCTTCCGCTGTTCAGTTGATGTTCTGTGAGAGATGTTCCGCATGTAGATGCATTTTTGATGCATCTGTGGGGAGAAGGTGAACTCCACATCCTACCCTCCACCATCTTGATCCTTTCTCATAAATAACTTTTATTATGCTGAGATATGTTCCATCTATCCACTTTGGTGAGTTTCTTTATCATGAATGTATTCTGAATTTTATCAAATGCTTTTTCTGCATCTATTGAGATGATCATGTGGTTTTTGTCTTTTCTTTTGTTGCTGTGGTATATCACATTGATTGATTTGCATATGTTGAACCATCCTTGTGAATCTGGGATAATCCAACCTGATCATGGTGTATGATCCTCCTTACGTGTTGCTGGATTTGGTTTGCTAATATTTTGTTGAGGATTTTAACACCTATATTCATCAAAGATATTGAACTTGTAATTTTCTTTTCTGGTAGTATCTTTGTCTGGTTTTGGTATCAGGGTGATGTTGGCTTTGTAGAATGAATTTGGGAGTGTTCCTTCCTCTTCAATCTTTTGGAAGAGTTTGGGAAGAATTGGTATAAGTTCTTTTTTGTATATTTGGTAGAATTCCCCAGTGAAACCATCTGATCCTGGACTTCTGTTTGCAGGGAGATTTTTTAAATTAGTTTCTATTTCACTTCTAATGATTGTTGTCTTCAAATCATCTATTTCTTCTTGATTCAGGTTTGGTGGGCCACTTATTTCTAGAAACTTGTCCACTTCTTCTAGGTTGTCAAATTCGTTGGTGTATAATTGTTCATAGTAGTGTCTTATGGTTTTTTATATTTCTGTGGTATCAGTTGTTATTTCTCCTCTTTCATTTCTTATTTTGTTATTTAGGTCCTCTTTCTTTTCTTCTTGGTGAGCCTGGCCAGAGGTTTGTCAGTTTTGTTTATCCTTTCAAAAGAACAGTTCTTGGTTTGATTGACCTTTTATATTGTTTTTTAATCTCTATCTTTTTTACCTCTTCTCTGATCTTATTGTTTCCTTCCTTCTGCTGACTTTAACTTTTGTTTGTTCTTTTCTTTCTGATTCTTTTAGGAAGTAGGTTACATTGTTTATTTGAGATTTTTCTTGTTTTTGAGGAAGCCTGTATTAGTATACAAGTCCCTTTTAGGACGGATTTTGCTGCATCCCATAGATTTTGTAATTGTTTTCATTGTCATTTTTCTCAAGGTATTTTAAAATTTCCTCTTTGATTTCATCTATGGTCCATTGGTTATTTAGTATCATGTTGTTTAGTCTCCATATAATCATTTTTTTCTCATATCTCTTTCTGTGGTTGATTTCTAGTTTAATATCACTGTGGTCAGAAAAGATGCTTGAAATAATTTCTGTACTCTTAAATTTGTTGAAGTTTGTTTTGTATCCTAGTATGTGGTCTATCCAAGAGAATGTTCCTTGTGCCCTTGAAAAGAATGTGTATTCTCAGGTTTTTTTGGCTGTAATGTCCTGAAAATATCAATTAAGTCTCAATGTTCTATTGTGTCATTTAGGATCTCTGTTGCCTTATTAATTTTTTGTCTGGAAGATCTGTCCATTGATGTGAGTGAGGTGTTAATGTCTCCTACTATTATTATACTCTCATCAATTTCTCCCTTTATGTTTGTTAGTATTTGTTTTATATTTAGGTGCTCCTATATTGGGTGTGTATGTATTAACGAGTGTAATATCCTCTTCTTGTATTGATCCTTATTTCATTATATAGTGTCATTCTTTATCTTTCTTTATGGCCTTTGTTTTAAGTCTATTTTGTCTCATGTGAGTATCACTACTACCACATTCCTGTCATTTCTGTTTGCATGAAATATCTTTTTTCAATTTCCTCACTTGCAATCTGTGTGTCCTTCACCCTAAAGTGGGTCTCTTATAGGCAGCATATTGTTGGCTCTTGTTTTATTATCCAATCTGCTGCTGTATGTCTTTTGACTGGAATATTTAGTCCATTGACATTTAAGCAAATTATTGATAGGTATGTATTTATTGTCATTGTAAACTTTATTTCCATTTGCTTTTATATTTCTTTTTTGTTCCTTTCTTTTTCTGTTTCTTTTTCCTTTGTGGTTTAATGGTTTTCTTTTGTATTATTTATGCTTGAGTTCTCTTCTTTTTGGTTTTTGTGAATCTATTGTATATTTTGATTTGTGGTTACCCTGGTTTTGAGAAGACCTTCCAATATTTCTTTAGGTTAGATTTAGTACTGCTGTATTCTTGTAGTTTTTGCTTGTCTGTGGAATTCTTTCTCTCTCCTTATATTCTAAATGATAATCTTGCTGGGTAGAGTACCCTGGGTTGCAGCTTTTTCCCTTTCAGGACTTTGAAGATATCATGGCACTCCCTTCTGGCCTGCAAATTTTCTTAAGAGAAATCAGCTGATAGTCTCATGGGGATTCCCTTGTAACTGGCTCTTTGGTTTTCTCTTGCTGCTTTTAGAATCCTCTCTTAATCTTTAAATTTTTCCATTTTATTTATGATATGTCTTAGTGTGGGTCTGTTTGGGTTCATTTTGTTTGGGACCCTCTGTGTTTCCTGTACCTGGATATCTGTTTCCTTCTTTAGGTTTAGGAAATTTTTGGCCATAATTTCTTCAGATACATTTCCAATCACCTTCTCTCTAGCTTCTCCTTCTGGATCCCCTTTATACATAGATTGGCACACTTTATATTATCCCATAGGTCTCCTATATTGCTTTCATTTTTTTTTCATTTGGCTTTCTGTCTGCTGTTCTGATTAATTTCCACTATTCTATCTTCTAGATCAATTATTCACTCTTCTTATTATCTAGTTTGCTGTTTATCACCGTTAGTTCAGTTTTCATCTCAACAAGTGAGTTACCCAACTTTGATTGGCTCTTATTTACAGTTTCTAGTTCCTTGTTACTGTTATCTGCATTTCTACTGATAACCTTTCTTAATTCATCAGCATTTTTATTACCTCCTTTTTGAACTTGGGGTCTAATAGACTGGAGAGGTCTGTTTCATTATTTGTTCTTTGAGGAGGATTTTGTTGTGTTTTAACTGGGAGTGGTTCCCTTTTCTTCATTTTATTTCTATTTCCCTGACTCTATAAATTTAGGAGAAACAGTTATCCACTGTGGTCTTGAAGAGCAGTTTTTATGTGGGAGCATCCCTGAGGAGCCTGTATGAGTCCAATATTTTTGGTTGCTTTTGGTATGGATGACTGTCACATCTCTCCTTAGGATGTGCTGGCTGTTATCCCCATGATTGGGGTTGTGATTAGTGTTGTGGGGACCAGAGCCTGCACTTTATGTTGAACGGGGCCTCTTCTTTGCTCTGTTGGATTGTATTTTTGGTGTTTTTATGGGTGGAGGTGAGCTCTATGTCTTTCAATTTCACCATCATGATCTCTACCAAATAACTATATTATTTAAAAATTGGAAGAATGACATAGTTATATTTTTTATTTTTTCTAACATCTTTATTGGACTATAATTGCTTTACAATGGTGTGTTAGTTTCTGCTTTATAACAATGTGAATCAGCTATGCATATACATATATCCCCATATCTCCTCCCTCTTGCGTCTCCCTCCCACCCTCCTTACCCCACCCCTCTAGGTGGTCACAAAGCGCCTAGGTGATCTCCCTGTGTTATGCAGCTGCTGCCCACTAGCTATCTATTTTACATTTGGTAGTATATATATGTCCATGCCACTCTTTACTTCGTCCCAGCTTCCTCTTCCCCTTCCCTGTGTCCTCAAGTCCATTCTCTAACCTGCATCTTTATTACTGCCTTGCCCCTAGGTTCTTCAGAACCATTTTCTTTTCTTTTCTTTTTTAGATTCCACATATATGTGTTAGTATACAGTATTTGATTTTCTCTTTCTGACTTACTTCACCCTGTATGACAGTCTCTAGATCCATCCACCTTACTACAAATAACTCAGTTTTGTTTCTTTTTATGGCTGAGTAATATTGCACTATGTATATGTGCCACATCTTCTTTATCCATTCATCTGTTGATGGACACTTAGGTTGCTTCCATGTCCTGGCTATTGTAAATAGAACTGCAATGAACATTGCAGTACATGACTCTTTTTGAATTACAGTTTTCTCAGGGTATATGCCCGGTAATGGGATTGCTGGGTCATATTGTAGTTCTATTTTTAGTTTTTCAGGGAAGCTCCATACTGTTTTATTGTAGCCAAATCAATTTACATTCCCACCAACAGTGCAAGAGGGTTCCCTTTTCTCCACACACTCTCCAGCATTTATTGATTGTAGATTTTTTGATGATGGCCATTCTGACTGGTGTGAGGTGAAATCTCATTGTAGTTTTGATTTGTATTTCTCTAATGATTAATGATGTTGAGCATTCTTTCATGTGTTTGATGGCAACGTATATATCTTCTTTAGAGAAATGTCTGTTTAGGTCTTCTGCCCATTTTTGGATTGGGTTGTTTGTTTTTTTGATATTGAGCTGCATGAGCTGCTTGTATATTCAGTTGTTTCATTTGCAAATATTTTCTCCCATTCTGAGGGCTGTCTTTTTGTCTTGTTTATGGTTTCCTTTGCTGTGCAAAAGCTTTTAAGTTTCATTAGGTCGCATTTGTTTATTTTTGTTTTTATTTCCATTTCTCTAGGAGGTGGGTCAAAAAGGATCTTGCTGTGATGTATGTCATAGAGTGTTCTGCCTATGTTTTCCTCTAAGAGTTTGATAGTGTCTGGCCTTACATTTAGGTCTTTAATCCATTTGGAGGGTTTTTTTGTGTATGGTGTTAGGGAGTGTTCTAATTTCATTATTTTACTTGTAGCTGTCCACTTTTCCCAGCACCACTTGTTGAAGAGGCTGTCTTTTCTCCATTATATATTCTTGCCTCCTTTATCAAAAAGAAGGTGACCATATGAGCATGGGTTTATCTCTGGGCTTTCTATCCTTTTCCATTGATCTATATTTCTGTCTTTGTGCCAGTACCATACTGTCTTGATTACTGTAGCTTTGTAGTATAGTCTGCAGTCAGGGAGCCTAAGTTCTCCAGCTCCGTTTTTCTTTCTAAAGATTGCTGTGGCTATTCGCAGTCTTTTGTGTTTCCATATAAGTTGTGCAATTTTCTGTTCTAATTCTGTGAAAAATGCCAGTGGTAGTTTGATAGGGATTGCATTGAATCTGTAGATTGCTTTGGGAAGTATAGTTTTTTTTACAATGTTGATTCTTCCAATCCAAGAACATGGTATATCTCTCTGTTTGTATCATCTTTAATTTCTTTCATGAGTATCTAACAGTTTTCTGCATACAGTTTTTTTGTCTCCTTACGTAGGTTTATTCCTAGGTATTTTATTCTTTCTGTTGGAATGGTAAATGGGAGTGTTTCCTTAATTTCACTTCCAGATTTTTCATCATTAGTGTATAGGAATGCAGGAGATTTCTGTGCATTAATTTTGTATCCTGCTACTTTACCAAATTCATTGATTAGCACTAGTAGTTTTCTGGTAGCATCTTTAGGATTCTCTATGTATAGTATCATGTCATCTGCAAACAGAGACAGCTTTACTTCTTCTTTTCCTATTTGGATTCTTTTTATTTTTTTTCCTTCCCTGATTGCTGTGGCTAACACTTCCAAAACAATGTTGAATAATACTGGTGAGAGTGGGCAACCTTGTCTTGTTCCTGATCTTAGAGGAAATGGTTTTAGTTTTTCACCATTGAGAACGATGTTGGCTGTGGGTGTGTCATGTATGGCCTTTATTATGTTGAGATAAGTTCCCTCTATGCCTACATTCTGGAAGGTTTTATCATAAATGGGTGTTGAATTTTGTTGAAAGCTTTCTCTGCATCTATTGAGATGTTCACATGGTTTTTCTCCTTCAATTTGTTAATATGGTGTATCACGTTGATTGATTTGCATATATTGAAGAATCCTTGCATTCCTGGGATAAACCCCACTTGATCATGGTGTATGATCCTTTTAATGTGCTGTTGGATTCTATTTGCTAGTGTTTTGTTGAGGATTTTTGCATTTATGTTCATCAGTGATATTGGCCTGTAGTTTTCTTTCTTTGTGACATCTTTTTCTGTTTTGGTATCAGAGTGATGGTGGCCTCATAGAATGAGTTTGGGAGTGTTCCTACCTCTGCTATATTTTGCAAGAGTTTGAGAAGGATAGGTGTTAGCTCTTCTCTAAATGTTTGATAGAATTCACCAGTGAAGCCATCTGGTCCTGGATTTTTGTTTGTTGGAAGATTTTTAATCACAGTTAAAATTTCATTGCTTGTGATTGGTCTCTTTTCTATTTCTTCCTGTTTCAATCTCGGAAGGTTGTGCTTTTGTAAGAATTTGTCCATTTCCTCCAGGTTGTCCATTTTATTGGCATACGGTTGCTTGTAGTAATCTCTCCTGAACCTTTGTATTTCTGCAGTGTCAGTTGTTACTTCTCCTTTTTCTTTTCTAATTCTGTTGATTTGAGTCTTCTCCCTTTTTTTCTTGATGAGTCTGACTAATGGTTTTTCAATTTTGTTTAACTTCTCAAAAAACCACCTTTTAGTTTTATTGATCTGTGCTATTGTTTTCTCCATTTATTTTTCATTTATTTCTGATCTGATCTTTATGATTTCTCTCCTTCCGCTAACTTTGTGGATTTTTGTTCTTCTTTCTCTAATTGCTTTAGGTGTAAGGTTAGGTTGTTTATTTGAGATGTTTCTTGTTACTTGAGGTAGGATTGTGTTGCTATAAACTTCCCTCTTAGAAGTAACTGCTTTTGCTGCATCCCATAGGTTTTGGGTCATCATGTATTAATTGTCTTTTGTTTCCAGGTATTTTTTGATTTCCTCTTTGATTTCTTCAGTGATCTCTTCATTATTTAGTAGCATATTGTTTAGCTCCCATGTGTTTGCATTTTTTATAGAGTTTTTACTGTAATTGATATCTAGTCTCATAGCATTGTTGTCGCAACAGATACTGATATGATTTCAATTTTCTTAAATTTACCAAAACTTGATTTGTGACCAAAGATATGATCTATCCTAGAGGAATTTCCATGAGCAGTTGAGAAGAAAGTGTATTCTGTTGCTTTTGGATGGAATGTCCTATAAATATCAATAAAGTCCAACTTGTTTAATGTATCATTTAAAGCTTGTGTTTCCTCATTTATTTTCTGTTTGGATGATCTGTCCATTGGTGAAGGTGGGGTTTTAACGTCCCCTACTATGAATGTGCTACTTTCAACTTCCCCTTTCATGGCTGTTAGTATTTGCCTTATGTATTGAGGTGCTCCTATGTTGGGTACATAAATATTTATGATTGTTATATCTTCTTCTTGGATTGATCCCTTGGTGATTATGTAGTGTCCTTCTTTGACTCTTGTGATAGTTTTTATTTTAAAGCCTATTTTGTCTGATATGAGAATTGCTACTCCAGCTTTCTTGTGATTTCCATTTGCATGGAATATCTGTTTCCACCCCCTCACTTTCAGTCTGTATGTGTCCCTAGCTGAAGTGGGTCTCTTGTAGACAGCATTTATATGGGTCTTATTTTTGTATCCATTCAGCCAGTCTATGTGTTTTGGTTGGAGCACTTAATCCATTCATATTTAAGGTAGTTATCAATATGTATGTTCCTATTACCATTTTCTTAAATATTTTGGGTTTATTTTTGTAGGTCTTTTCCTTCTCTTGTGTTTCCTGCCTAGAGAAGTTCCTTTAGCATTTGTTTTAAAGCTGGTTTTGTGGCGCTGAATTCTCTTAGCTTTTGCTTGTCTGTGAAGGTTTTAATTTCTCCATCGAATCTGAGTGTGATTCTTGCTGGGTGGTGTGATCTTGGTTGTAGGTTTTTCCCTTTCATCAATTTAAATATGTCCTGCCACTCCCCTCTGGCTTGCAGAGTTTCTGTCGAAAGATCAGCTGTTAACCTTACGGGGATTCCCTTGTGTGTTATTTGTTGTTTTTCCCTTGCTGCTTTTAATATTCTTTCTTTGTATTTAATTTTTGATAGTTTGAGTAATATGTGTCTTGGTGATTTTCTCTTTGGATTTATCCTGTATGGGACTCTATGCACTTTCTGGACTTGATTGTCTATTTCCACTCCCATATTAGTGAAGTTTTCAACTATAATCTCTTGAAATATTTTCTCAGTCCCTTTCTTTTTCTCTTCTTCTTCTGGAACCCCTATAATTCAAATGTTGGTGTGTTTAATGTTGTCCCAGAGGTCTCTAAGACTGTCCTCAATTCTTTTCATTCTTTTTTCTTTATTTTGCTCTGCAGTAGTTATTTCCACTATTTTATCTTCCAGGTCACTATCCGTTCTTCTTCCTCAGTTATTCTGCCATTGATTCCTTCTAGAGAATTTTTAATTTCATTGTGCTGTTCATCATTGTTTGTTTGCTCTTTAGTTCTTCTAGGTCATTTTGAAACTTTTCTTGTATTTCCTCCATTCTATTTCCAAGATTTTGGATCATCTTTACTATCATTACTCTTAATTCTTTTTCAGGTAGACTGCCTGTTTCCTCCTCATTTGTTTGGCCTGGTGTGTTTTTCCCTTGCTCCTTCATCTGCTGTGTGTTTCTCTGTCTTCTCATTTTGCTTAACTTACTGTGTTTGGGGTCTCCTTTTTGAAGGCTGCATGTTCATAGCTCCCGTTGTTTTTGGTGTCTGTCCCCAGTGGGTAAGTTTGGTTCAGTGGGTTGTGTAGGCTTCCTGGTGGAGGGGACTAGTGCCTGTGTTCTGTTGGATGAGGCTGCATCCTATCTTTCTGGTGGGAAAGACCACGTCCAGTGGTGTGTTCTGGGGTGTCTGTGACCTTATTATGATTTTAGCCAGCCTCTTTGCTAATGGGTGGTGTTGTGTTCCTGTCTTGCTAGTTGTTTGGCATAGGGTGTCCAGCACTGTATCTTGCTGGTCGTTGAGTGGAGCTGGGTTTTAGAGTTGAGATGGAGATATGTGGGAGAGCTTTCACCATTTGATAATGTGTGGAGCCAGGAGGTCTCTGGTGGAGCAATGTCCTGAACTCAGCTCTCCCACCTCAAAGGCAGAGGCCTGATAGCCGGCCGGAGCACCAAGACCCTGTCTGCCACGTGGCTCAGAAGGAAAAGGAGAAAAAAAGAAAAAGAAAAAAATAAAATAAATAATTAAAATTTAAAAATGTAAAAATTATTAAAAATAAAAAGTTTTTAAGTAAAACAAAAAGAAAAAAGAAAGAAGAGAGCAACCAAACCAAAAAAGAAATCCACCAATGATAACAAGTGCTAAATAGTATACTTAAAAAAAAAAACACAGAAAAAAGGACAGATAGAACCCTAGAAAAAATGGTAAGAGCAAAGCTATTCAGACAAAATCACACAAAGAAGCATACACATACACACTCACAAAAAGCAAAAAAGGAAATATATTTAAACATCTATATATAAACAAAAAGGAGGAAGAGAGCAACCATCAATAAATAAATCTACGAATGATAATAAAGTCTAAATACTAAACTAAGATAAACATAAAACCAGAAAAAAATTAGACACAGAAAACAAACCCCAAGTCTACAGTTGCTCCCAAAGCCTCGGATTTGGGATGATTCATTGTCTATTCAGGTATTCCAGAGATGCAGGGTACATCAAGTTGATTGTGAAGATTTAATCCACTGCTTCTGAGGCTGCTGGAAGAAATTTCCCTTTCTCTTCTTTGTTCACACAGCTCCTGGGGTTCAGCTTTGGATTTGGCCCCGCCTCTGCATGTAGGTCTCCTGAGGGCCTCTGTTCCCTCCCAGACAGGACAGGGTTAAAGGAACAGCTGATTAGGGGGCTCTGGATCACTCAGGTGGGGGGGATGGAGGGGTACGGAATGCAGGATGAGGCTACAGGCGGCAGAGACCGGTGTTATGTTGCAACAGCCTGAGGCACACTGTGTGTTTTCCCAGGAAAGTTGTCTCTGGATCACGGGCCCCTGGCAGTGGTGGGCTGCACAGGTTCCCGGGAGTGGAGGTGTGGATAGTGACCTGTGCTTGTACACAGGCTTCTTGGTGGCTGCAGCAGCAGTCTTAGTGTTTCATGTCAGTCTCTGGTGTCCACGCTGATAACCACTGCTCACACCCATCTCTGGAGCTCGTTCAGGCAGTGCTCTGAATCCCTTCTCCTCGCACACCCCAAAACAATGGTTTCTTGCCTCTTGGGCAGTTCCATACTTTTTCCAGGACTCCCTCCTGACTAGCTGTGGCACACTAGCCCCTTCAGGCTGTGTTCATGCAGCCAACCCCAGTCCTCTCCCTGGGATCTGACCTCCGAAGCCCAAGCCTCAGCTCCCAGTCCCCACCCACCCCAGGGCATGAGCAGACAAGCTTCTCAGGGTGGTGAGTGCTGGTCGGCACTAATCCTCTTTATGGGAATCTCTCTGCTTTGCCTCTGCACCCCTGTTGCTGCGCTCTCCTCCGTGGCTCTGAAGCTTTCCCCCCGCCACCCCTGTCTCTGCCAGTGAGGGGGCTTCCTAGTGTGTGGAAACTTTACCTCCTTCACAGATCCCTCCTAGAGGTACAGGTCCCGTCCTTATTCTTTTGTCTCTGTTTTTTCTTTTTTCTTTTGCCCTACCCTGGTATGTGGGGAGTTTCTTGTCTTTTGAGAAGTCTGAGGACTTCTGCCAGCGTTCAGTAGGTGTTCTGTAGGAGTTGTTCCACATATAGATGGAGAAAGGTGATCTCCAGGTCTTAACTCCTCTGCCATCTTGAAGTTCTCCCACAACATAGTTTTACATATCACCACCAGTCTCTTTAAAATGTTTGAACTATTGGGAAATATTAACTTCATGCTGAGAGACACACATTTTCCAAAATTTAATTCTTTCTTTAAAATTCCAAGTTTATCATTGGCAACCTCTACTGTCAATTGTTTTCCTTGAAGTCACAAACCCACTTTGTGCATTTTCAAGAAAATATTTGCCCAATACCCAAATCTGAATAGATATAGTTTGTCAACATTCTTTTAATGATCTTCTGTTCCATTAAAAATAAAAGTGGCTTGTTCAACTTGCAACTCACTTGCACAAATGTTTTTCTTCAAGAAAACCATTATACCTTCATAAACAGCAGAAGAGCTTTATGTGTACTTCTCATTTCATCACACGGAATTATTAACAAGACATATTCTCAAAGGTTGAGATTTAATAACATTAATAATTTCTATTACTATATCAAGGATATACAGACTTTTTTTTTTTGATGTGCACAGTTGTGGTTGTAGAGAATACAGTGACTTTTAGTAGAGTTTGGTGCCGCTGTCTTGATTCATGCTAAGATGACAGCAGTATTACTCATCATTGCTTTTGCACCATCAGTGCATATGTCAACACAGTGAAAAAGGCAAATAACGTCCCACTTATCAAGAAAATAGCTTTAACTTCATGGATTCCTGAAAGGTTCTCAGTATTTCCCTGGAGTTCCTTAGACTACACATTGAGAAGTATACAAGACAGCTGCCACAGCTTCCTACTAGCCCTTCTATAATCTTTTCTCTCCCCAACACTCTAAATCAGATCATGTTACCCTTCTGTACAAAACTACATGAACTTCTCATCTCATGCAGAATAATGTGGGGTGTTCTGATCTTTCCAATCTCATTTCTTACTACTTTCTCAGTTGCTCACCTTCCTCAAAAATCTAGTGATCTCCTTATTCTTGGACATTTCAAGTAATGTCCTTCTCAGTGGGTCTTTACACTCTCTATTCTTTCTGCACAGAGCATTTTTTTTCCATAGAGATTTCCGTGGGTCATTTTCTCCTTTTCATTCAGGTTTCTGTTTCAATATCAACTGACAGGAAGGGCCTCCCTTGACCACACTCTACAATTGTGTTTCTGTCATTCTTTAAACCCTTGGCTTGCTTTTTGCCACTTATTTGTTATTGTCTAACTTCCCCCATGCTAGTATGTCAGCTCTGTGTAACCAGGAATTTGATTTTGTTCACTATAGTGGAAAATTTTTGTATGAATTAATAAAAACTACATGCAAGTAGACCCATCAAGGTGAATTCACAAGAATGTTTGCCTTATGGAAGCATAATATAGTACTTCTTAAATGCACATTCACAGTTAGACTGCACCAAATTAACTTAAGATATTTTTTAAAGTAAAGAATTTAGACTCTTCCCCCAAAATTCTGATTCAGTCAGTCTAAAACAAAAAGAGACAATGTATATTAAAAAATTCCCCAGGTATTTCTCAAGAGCTGTCAGTTTTGGAAACCCTTTTTCTAAATCAACATGCTACTTTCCAATGTAAGGCATTAGTAGATGCTGGATTTATATGAAAGTCAGTTGGGAAATCTGCTAAATCATCATTCAGATCATTCAAATTTCTAAGGATCATGATTATGCAGATGGTCATAAAAACATGTAACTTTATGAAAAGCCTCAAAAAGTAGAATAAACTAAATGTTCTATATTTACTTAGTTACAGTATCAATATACAAAAATCAATTGCATTTCTATATGTTAGCAATGTTCAATATGAAAATTAAACTGATGAGGCAGTTCCATTTACAATGGCCTCAGAAGGAATAAAATGCTTAGAAATAAATTTAATGAAAGAAATGTAAAACTTGTACCTACTGAGGACTACAAAGCATAAAGAAATAGGAGGACATCCCATGTTCATGGTTCAGAAAACTTAATATTGTTAAGATGAGAGTAGTCCTCAAACTGATGTACAGATTCAATCAGATTCCTCTCAAAAGCCCATCTGGCTTTTTTGCAGAAATTGACAAGCTGATCCTAAAATTCATATAGAAATTTAAGGGACTCAGAGAAGCCAAAATAATATTGAAAAGTAAGAGCTATGCTTGAAAGAAGAGTTTTTTCAACAAATGATACCAGGATATCTGGAGATCTATATACAGAAAATGAAGTTGGAGGTCTTCCCCACAATATACACAAAAATAATTCAAAATGTCTCATAGGCCTACGTTTATGAGGTAAAACTACAAAACTCTTAGAAGAAAATATAGGAGTAAATCTTCATGTACCTTGGGTTATGCAGAGTCTTCTTAAATATGACAACATAGGCACAAACAACAAAAGAAAAAATTGACAATTTAGACTTCATCAACATGAAATATTTTGTGCTTCAAAGGATACCATCAAGAAAGCGAAAAGACAACCCACAGAATGGGGGGAAATATATGCAAAAATATATATGGGATAAGGAACTGGTATCTATCTATAAATAAACAATTATTAAAATGCAATAATAATAAAAAATAAAATAAAATAAAATGTAACAATAAGACAACCCAATTTAAAATTGACAGATAACAAAATAAATAAAATTGACAAATAATGTAAATAGATATTTCTTCAAAGAAAATGGACAAATGGCCAGTAAACCCATGAAAAGATTCTCAAAATCATCTGCCTTAAAGATATGCAAATCAAAATCACAATGAGATACTACTTCCAGCTGACTAGGATGGCCAAAATAAAGACAGAAAATAACAATTGTTAGCAAGAATGTAGAGGAATTAGAACACTCTCACATTGCTGGTAGTGATATAAAATGGTGCAGCCCCTTTGGCAAAGAGTCTGGCAATTCCTCAAAAAGTTAAGCATAGAGTTCAGCATTCCACTCCTAGGAATCACTACACCCCCTCACCCAAAGTGAAAACATATATCCATGCAAAAACTTGTCCATTAATATTCATGGCAGCATTATTTGTAATAGCCAGAGTAGCAATAACCCAAATGTCCTTCAGCAGCTTAATGGTTTTAAAAAATGTGTCATATCCAGAAATGGAACATTATTTAACAATGAAAAGGTATGAAGTATTGATGCATACTACTACACTGATGAACCTTGAAAACATTACACTAAGTGAAAGAGGCCAGTCTGAGTACATATTACATACTATTTGTATGAAATGTCCAGAATCAATCTATAAAAACAGAAAGTAAGTCAACATTTTCCTGTGTTGATAGGTGGGGGCTTGGAAGAAATGGAGTGACTGCTAATGGGTCTGTAGTTATGTAGTTCTTTAGCCAGAATGGACTAAGACAAACTATCAGCCAGAATGGACTAAGACAAACTCCATAGCTCAAGTATATGGTTTTCAAATCTTATGTGTGTCAAATGTGTATTCTTGACAACCAGGTAACCTTCCAGAATAACAAAGACAGAAAAGCTTCCAAGAAAAGGGATGGAGTGAGTCTCTAGTTTAACTCCTGTGCCTCCTTTCATATCCTCCTTGATTAATTTTTGAAAAACTACACTCTTTTAAAGTTATAGACCTCGTTAGCTACAAGGGGTTTTAGCATAATTTAAAAAAATATTTTCTTAAAGTACAGCAACAGAGGATAATAGAGGTGGGAAGGGACATTTATTTTTCTCTGCCCTTTCCTTTCTCTAATGCACTCAAATACTATTTAACACTCAAATGCCCTTTCACTGCAACATCAAAATATCTAATTCACTATTTATATTTTATTTTCACAATAAAAAATTGTTCAGCCTAAAGAGTATTAAATTGTATAGTAAGTGACTTTTTTATTGTGGTAAAATATACATAACATAAATTTACCATTTTAACCATTTTTTAAGTGTAGAGTTCAGTGGCATTAAGTGTATGCACATCATTGTGAAACCATCATAGGAAGTAACTTTTATATAAATAATTTGATAGAAAATTCAAATGTATAATCAAATCTACAAAGTACTTTTCATTATTAAAGTAAAATCACAGTTCTAATAAAGAATGTTATCATGTCTTCAGATAAACTAGTAATCCTATGGATAAATTCATGACATTATTATTTATGGAATCATTTAAAATATATTTACACTTGTAATTTCTTTAAAAAATTATTTATTTATGGCTGCATTGGGTCTTCATTACTGTGTGCGGGCTTCCTCTAGTTGCAGCAAGCGGGAGCTACTCTTCTCTTTGTTGCGCAGTCTTCTCATTGTGGTGGCCTCTCTTGTTGTGGAGCACGGGCTCTAGGCACGTGGGCTTCAGTAGTTAGCTGTAGCACGTGGGTTTAGTTGCCCCTGCAGTATGTGGGATCTCCCCCGACCAGGGCTCAAACCCGTGTCCCCTGCATTGGCACACGGATTCTTTTTTTTTTGTGTGTGGTATGCGGGCCTCTCACTGCTGTGGCCTCCCCCGTTGCGGAGCACAGGCTCCGGACGCGCAGGCTCCGGACGCGCAGGCTCAGCGGCCATGGCTCACGGGCCCAGCCGCTCCGCGGCATATGGGATCCTCCCAGACCGGGGCACGAACCCGTATCCCCTGCATCGGCAGGCGGACTCTCAACCACTTGCGCCACCAGGGAGGCCCTGCACACGGATTCTTAACCACTGCACCACCAGGGAAGTCCCCTCCTTTTTTTTTTATATATCTTTATTGGAGAATAATTGCTTTACTGTGTTGTGTTAGTTTCTGCTGTATAACAAAGTGAATCAGCTATATGTATACGTATATCACCATATCCCCTCCCTCTTACCTCTCCCTCCCACTGTCCCTATCCCACCCCTCTAGGTGATCACAATGCACTGAGCTGATCGCCCTGTGCTATGCAGTTGCTTCCCACTAGCTATCTATTTTACATTTGGTAGTGTATATATGTCCATGCCACTCTCTCACTTCGTCCCAGCTTACCCTTCCCCCTCCCTGAGTCCTCAAGTCCATTGTCTATGCCTGCGTCTTTTTTCCTGTCCTACCCCTAGGTTCTTCAGGACCATTTTCTTCTCTTCTCTTTTCTTTGTTTTTTAGATTCTATATATATATGTGTGTGTGTTAGCATACGATATATATTTTTTTCTCTTTCTGACTTACTTCACTCTGTATGACAGACTCTAGGTCCATCCACCTCACTACAAATAGTTCGATTTCATTTCTTTTTATGGCTGAATAATATTCCATTGTATATATGTACCACAACTTCTGTATCCATTCATCTGTTGATGGACACTTAGGTTGCTTCCGTGTCCTGGCTGTTGTAAATAGAGCTGTAATGAACATTGTGGTACACATCTCTTTTTGAATTATGGAAAAATGTTCATCTAGATTTCATATTGAAAATAAATTCATTGATGCATCATGAGATAGATTGCATATTAAGTATATTAAATGTCAGGCTTGTTTTTCTAGTTTCATTTGAAAAACAAAGTTTTCCATAAGGCATGGACAGATGTTGATAAGATAATAGCAGCTGTGGTGAGAATACATTTTCATTAAGGAAAAATGACAGTGTTTTTCTTTAATGGTTAAGATTATTAATAGTTCTTTGGAAGTATTAGACAGAAGTTGTTACAAGATATTTTAAAATAATCATGAACCTGTGCACTGTGTTTTTTATTTTGGTACCAGCTGCTACAGTCTCTTCTCTCTTGACAAGACATCAAACTCTAAGGCCATGTCTACCTGACCATATCAGAGAGGTCAAAACACAGCTACCCACTTGACTAAGAGAATTATCCAATTAAGGCAGAATTTCCTCAGTTTTTCCTCGCTTTTCATGTTCTTCCTCCTTTATGCATGGGTCTTTTATCCACCCCCTTTTGGCCCTTAAGGGCTTGCTATCAATGATTTTTTCATCTATGCCTTATCTTCAAAGTTTATAGGTTCTTTCCCCTCAGTATTTCCACACTTTGTAAAGAAAAAATAAAAAATAAAAATCATTTTTCGTATCCCTCATATTCCCACTTAGTTAGTATTTAAGATCTCTACTGCACATTTTAACCAAATTTCTTTAAAGAGATACTGACATCCCCTCTCCACTTTCTCACCATGATTCCCTCCTTAATCTACTGGAAGTTTGCATCTACTGAAATTGCCCATGCTGAGGCCACTAAGGCCAATGGATATGTTTTTGTCTTCCTACTTGACCTCTCTTGGCCTTTAATGGTTTCATGGATATTTACCCTGGAAACTCCCCTGCACTGGCCTGTGTAACACTAACTCTCAAAGTTCTCCACATTTCTCACTCCTTTGCAGTTTCTCTTGTGGACTCTTCCTTCTCTGTCCTCTTAAATACTGATGTTTTCCATGTATCCAATTCCTTACAAAACATCTATAATTGGTCAGCATATCTCAAATTCAATTACAAAATTCAGTTCCTTGTTTTCTCCTCAATATTCCCCCTCCTTAGATGCTTTCTCTCTCAGTGAAGGGTGCCACCATTCACCCAGTTGTTCAAGTCTGAGTACTACCCTTGGCTTCTTCTCCTTCCTCTCCCACGTGGCACCAGTTACCAGGTCCTGCCATGTTCTTCCACTACTCTGTTCTCCCTCACCATGCTGTGCTTCATGCTCAGAACTGGCTTACTGCAATAGCTTCTAACCAGTTGCCCTATCCCTCAATTTGATTCTCCACACTGTTTCAGACTCATCTTTCTAGTATTTAAATCTGGTCATGTCACCTCTTTACTTAAATATCCATCAGTACTTCTACATGAGAGAACAGGTTTAAACTTGCCTAAAGTTTCTAATACTACCTGATTCCCACTTTTCACTATATCCTTCCATTCCCATTGTTCCAAATAATCAACCTTCACTCTAGCCAAAGGGAATTTATTAGATTTCCTCCAGTGTGTAATGTGGTTTTCCTTTTCTTAAAATACTCTTCTCACTTTTCCCTTATCCATTAAAAATAATCTATGTCCATGAAGTCCTTACCCACCTCCCCGGGCATAACTTCGGGCCAACTTTGATGCCCCCCATTTGTTCACCTAAAGCTGCCTCTACATGCATCTTTCTAATTTGGCTCATATCAGAGTAAATTGTAATCCTAGATTTGCTTTTATTTCCTCTACTAAATTGTCGACTCTTTTTTTTTAATGTTTTCCTTATTAATATTTAGTAGTTTTTTTAAAAAATAAATTTATTTATTTATTTTTGGCTGCATTGGGTCTTTGTTGCTGTGCGTGGGCTTTCTCTAGCTGCGGCGAGCGGGGGCTACTCTTAGTTTCGGTGCGCAGGCTTCTTATTACGGTGGCTTCTCTTGTTGCGGAGCACGGGCTTTAGACGTGCAGGCTTCAGTAGTTGTGGCACGCGGGCTCAGTAGCTGTGGCTCACGACCTCTAGAGTACAGGCTCAGTAGTTGTGGCACACAGGCTTAGTTGCTCCACAGCATATGGGATCTTCACGGCCCAGGGCTAGAACCCATGTCCCCTGCAATGGCAGGCGGATTCTTAATCACTGCGCCACCACGGAAGTCCCTAAATTGTCAGCTCTTGAGGGAAAGGAATGTGCTTCTCTTGCCTCTACAGTCCTAGAGTGAAGTAAAGTGTTTGGCTGTAGTAGTGAGTAATAAAAGTTTGTTGAATTAATGAATACAGGAATAAATTTAATCAACTAAACTCGTTTTGACTTAAATATATGGCTGACCATATATTGGTTATTCTTGTAGCACAAGAACCCAGAATTATTACCCTGCTACTCAAAATGCTTTGAATTGAATCCACTAAATAATTGGGTTTCAGTTTGGTTGATTCTTAAACAAGAAGGCTTAGTATACTACAGAAGTCACTTAATTAAATTTTATAGTTTTATTTTTCCTCATTTTTGCAAACTGTCATTTATGTATACTCTAGTGGAAAAAATATTTCAGCTTGACAACATTCAGTTGGTAGGCATTTGTGTGCACATGAATATAAAAATCTCTGGCCACCAGAATATCTTGATCCAAATTGTGAAACAAAAGGACAAGAGACTTCCAGAAACATTGATTACACTGTTACAATGACAGGGAGTTCCTGTCAGCCACTCCCAGACAAGATCCAAAAGCTATGGTTGGTTTATCCGTTTGCTTATTTTTTTCTTGCCTTCAGTGCCTGACAATGCTAAGTACAGAGTAAGACTGAGTAATAATTTTACATTCGCATAGCAATTTAAATATAAAAGTACTTTCAAGTTAATTTTCTCCTGCGAAACATTTGTTGGTATGTCTATTTTATTTAATCCTCCTGAATCCTCAATGGTTCTAACAAGAAACAAAACTCTGTTTCTGTATTCTACTGTGTCTAAAACTCAAAATCCTATTTTTGTCTGAATATTTAAAAAATATTTTCATTGTGTTTCAGTTTTGTTTTCAATTTTAAAAATGGTCTGTCTTGGGTTTTATAATACTTTTAAATGAGCTTTAAATTATTGTTTTCTATTTTAAAATACATAGGTATCATTCAGGGAAATATGTAGCTCTAATCTGAAGTATTCCAATCATTTCTATGGATGACCTTTAGCTCCAAATTGCTTCTATGAAGTATTTTTCCCAGTTGTTAAGGTAAAATGTCAAGTCACTACTTTATTTTGAAGGTACTCCTTATTCTTGCACTGCATTGCAATGCTCTTATAAATGTATCTTTTCTTTAATGGAAGAAAAGCAGTGACTGTTATTTCCAGGCTTTAGAAATAACTTTCTGTCCTATCTTACCCTTGAACCTAAATCTTTGAAACCTACTGAACTTATTCTTACATGATATCTACTCCCAATGTCTTCATATTTAATTCACAGTAGGACTACACTAAGAATGCATACATAATAGAATTTATGTTTTAAATTATCTGTATGGCTTACATAGCTTCTGCCGGTCACATATGGAGACTGTGTGACTGAGCATAAATAGTTAAAAAGTCAGCAACTAGTTTTTGATTCCTCCTGTGGGTCAGGTACTGTTATAAGCCCTGGTAAATAGTACTACCATTGATATGTTACAATCATACCAAACGACCAATTGTGTTTTATATGAAGCATCTTGGTTACCATCATTCAGAGTCACACCTTAAATTTTTTATTTATTTTTCCTACCTTAGTATTCCTTTTATCCTTAATTCTTTAATACATTATTTTAAAATTCTTGATTTGTATGTAGGTTTGTATAATCCCTCAGGTCATTATGGAATGAGGTATGATGTATATAACCAAACACTACTCAATGTAGAAATACATTTTCAGCATAGACACAATAAAGAAGTCACTCTTTCCTCTAAGTGAACAGGAAATGAGTTTTCCTTTACCTCAGCAGATGGAGAATGCAAAGCACTCAAGTCAGAAATCAGAAAAGTCAGCACAAGGAAGCAGAGACAGAAACCATTCCCAGATAATCAGCAACACACATTTTGCAGAGCAAACTTTTTAGAAATGATGCTTATATTTTTAAATAAGGGTTGATATTTAAAGTGAACCTTGAGGAAACAATCAGCCAAACCCAGTACGTGGGAAATTCTACAGAACAAATGATTCAATTTTTCAGTAAATAAATGAAAGAAGGAAAAGAAAAAAAAAGAAAGAAGAAAGAAAGAAAGAAAGAGAAAAAAGAAAGAAAGAAAGAAGGAAGGAAGGAAAGAAGGAAGGAAGGAAGAAAGAAAGAAAGAAAAGAACTGCTATAGATTAAGAGAGTTGTACAACCTTGTAATAATCCTGACTCCAGTAAACTAACTATAAAAAAGATATTTTTTACACAATTAAGAAAAACTAAACACGTATTAAGTATTAGATAATATTAAGAAAATATTGTTAATTTTAGGAACGTGATAATGGGACTGTAGTTATACTTTTTAAAGACCTTATATATGAGATACATATTAATATATTTATAGATGAAATATGTCAGATATTTTCTTTAAAATAGTCCAGATTTATTCATTTTATATGTGAATAAGGAAATTTATCAGTTTAAAAGTAAGCAAGAAGAATAAAGCATACCTTGAATCACAGTAAGTCTCTAATAGGATTTAAATAAATACAAATTATATTCTTGTCTCAGTCCAGGTTCTTTCAAAAGTAGCAACTGAGAGAAAAGCATATTTGAGAGTATAGTCTGACTTCTGTAACCACATCCTCTGCATCTGAAGATTTGACCAACTGTGGATCAAAAATATTTTTTTAAGTTCCAGAAAGTTCCAAAAAAGCAAAACTTGAATTTGCTATGCACTGGCAACTATTTATGTAGCATTTTTCTGTAACATCTTATGGAAAAACCCGAATGAACTTTTTGGCCAACCCAATACATTGTATTAAGTACTAAAAATAATCTAGCCATGATTTAAAGTATAGGGGAGGATGTAAGTAGATTAAATTCAAATAGTACACCATTTTATATAAAGGACCTGAACATTTGTGGATCTTGTTATCCACAAGAATCCTAGAACCAATCCACAACAGATACCTAGGGATAACTGCAATGTTTTAGGAACATGATTCCAGGGAACAGCACTGAGAGTCAGAGAGAGTAAAAATGGAGAAGAAAAAGCCAGCAGAGGAATGTACACTGAGTTGGCTACCCACTTTTGGATGACAAGGAGTTCAGTCCTTCACGAGCAAAATTCATCTCAGAACCATTCACTGGGGGAGCAAGAGAGAAAGCATTTATCAATCACCTCCCTTCTCCACTGATCAAGGCTAGACCACAGGGCATTAACACCTCTGGACTTCTTAGTCCAGGAGCATGAATGCTGAGAGAATTCTGTGGTATCTAATGACTTGGCTAATAGAAGCCCTCCAGCAGAAAGTAAGAGGTGCTCAGCATTGGCCTGAGGCAATGTGCTGTCAGGTTTCACCTGAATGCATCTGGCTGAAGTCTTCAGGGGAACTAGTCTCCACAGCTAAGATCAGAATAAAAGGATTAGAAGAGATGCACAAGAGTTGTTCCAATAGTATATTCTCTGTGCCTACCATTCAACATTTCCTTTTTCCTCCCATAAAGTCCAGTCAGTTACAGAATTCCTTTCAATATGGTGGCCAGCTGGAATCTCTGCAAAGACTGAATGTAAGAATGTTAGTGAAACAAGCTGCCATCCCCAACGCTACAGCTGATTCCAAGGTCACAATAGACATTATTCGTCTCCCTCTTCCATTACCAAATTTAGAATTCTCTCAGCTTAGGCCTGGTTGATTTATGTTGTTTTCCTTCTGAGGTGACCCAGACTTTTATCCCCAAAGGGTCTGTGCCCTTGATTTCCTTGTGCTTGGCAGTCTGTGGTTGCTGCAATCTTCTGTCCATAATTTTCACTGGGCATGGTAGCACCAAGAGACATCCGGCGGCATCCCCTAGGCACTCTGTAGGTCCCAGTTATTTATCTCCTTGCCTTCATTTTGTAATCAGAACACTAGCTGCTCATGGTAAAAATCAGAAATAATTACCACTACCAATACAAAATGTCTTTCTTTGCCTTTTGTTAGATTTCAGGACTATAAGTGTTCAAACATAACAATGTACAGGTTACCAGTAAGATACTCAGAATATAACATTGAATGTGGTAACAGAACAGTGATCAAGGTCAAAAACAGTCTAATTAGCAGCTGGTGATGTGTTATACTTTTGTAAACTTGACTTCAAATCATTACCTTAAAATACAAAAAACAAAACTAAACAAAAACAGGTGGTTGAACATGTCTCAAAATACAAGGTTATTTTACATGAAAATTTCTTCCCATGAACCATTCTAGAAAACTCTAATTCCTGTGATTGTTTTTTATTCTATTTAAAATAATTTATACTTTTTCTCATTCAATAAAGATTTGAAGGAAATATGTTGGATTAATAATTTTTACCTAGTGTGGACAGAAGCATAAGAAAGCTTATTTAACAGAAAAGTGGAGTCTTATCTACCTCATCAGTTATGTCTATTCTGGATGCATTTGCTTATTCATTAATAATACAAATGCTTCCATTTATTTTGTACATCTGTTGTGATCGGCTCTTCTGTGAATTGGCCTTAATCCCCACAATAATCCTGTAAGGTAGGAAACTGAGGAGTTATAGGAAGCAACTTACCCAAAGTCAAACAGTTTCTAAACACCTAAGCCAGAATTCCAGTTTAGACCTGTTGCCTTCGAACCATCATCTGGAATAACAAAAGAAATCATTCATTTTATATGATAAGTATTGTAGGAAATCTATTTAGATTTGCATTCATTGGATTGTCATTTTGTGATTCCAAGTTAAGAACAGAGGTGTAATGAAGAGCTGAGGGGTAATTCACAGACCGTTGCTTTCAAACAGCTGGCTTTTGTATTATTCCATCATTGCCTAGTCCATCACAGGCAAGAGCAGAAGTCCACATACAGTCTTTGTGGGTTGAAAATCAAGGTGCCCTGATCTACCATAGTCAAGGGGGTGTCATTTGACTTAAGTAAGAACAGTCACATTTTCTCTCCTGAGATTTTGATATGTGAGTAAAGTGACACGACATGAAAGAACAGACAAAGCATATTTACTCTGGGGCAGCATTCTTACAACACAGCTAAGCAATTCTGGCAGCCTAGCTTTTGGAGTCTGTCATTTTATGGGCACCTCTTTAGTCTTCCTGTAGTTTTTGTAAGGATATCATTATATCTTTCCAATTAAATTTTTTTTCTTACATTAGGCACTCAGCTCCTATTGCTAGCCATCAAAGAACCCTAAATTATATGCAATTGCAACCAAAAGTGATCATTTCTTTCTCTAAATACCTATTGACTCAACAGTCCACACCACAAAATTCAACATCAATGTTCTCTAATCCCACCGGGATTAATCCTGCCTCCCTAGCTCGAGTGTAAACTATTTGGGCATTACTATCATTATTCTTTGGCTTCCCTCTTATGACCTAGCACAGGGCTATGTACTAAATTGATGGATAGAATTTTAAAACATGCTAAAATGGATACAATGGTAAGGGATAGGAAGTCAGGTAAGACAGGGGTAGGAAATGAACATAAAAATCAGGGAATGGCAAAGCAGAAAGCCAAAGTTGTCTCCTTATATCCTGCCTCAACCCACTCATGAATATGGCAAAACACCATTCTCTACTGTACAGCTATTCAGGCTAACAATAAGTACATAAAAACAATCGTGCTAGTCATGTCTGCTTGTGTTTACTAAAACCCACTCTCCTCTATGTGGGGAAAAGAGTTGGGATTATTGGATTCCCATAGAATTATGAATAAGTCATGAACACGTTTTTTGCACAAATATTTTATTTTATTTTATTTTATTTATTTATTTATTTATTTATTTTTTCTTTTTGCGGTATGCGGGCCTCTCACTGTCGTGGCCTCTCCCGTTGCGGAGCACAGGCTCCGGATGCGCAGGCCCAGCGGCCATGGCTCACGGGCCCAGCCGCTCCGCAGCATATGGGATCCTCCCAGATCGGGGCACGAACCCGTATCCCCTGCAACGGCAGGCAGACTCTCAACCACTGCGCCACCAGGGAGGCCCGCACAAATATTTTAAAAGTTATATAGAGTGGTATTCTCACCTTTTACCAGCATTAATGATTATTGAAAATATTAAGCAAATTGGCAGGAAGAAAATATAATCTCTTATTAGACATTATAAATGTATTACTTTGTAGAGTTTCTAAAGTTGTAGTAGAATGAACTATTTTCCTAGGCTTCCAGAGTATAAACAATTTATTTCACACACACACACACACACACACACACACACACACACAAGTCTCAATAGGAAAGAGTGATTACTTTTAGTATATTGAATCGTTGAGGGAGTGCTTATCATACCTCTTAAGTCCTTCTGAGATATGAATTAAGAGCATCTGTTGGTTGTTCACAAAGCATAGTTGTTCTCAGCCTGAATACTGAGAAAACAAAAAGGAAGAAAAACCTTTTAGGAAAAGTTTAGATTTTTAGAAAATAGTTCCGGTTGAATAGCATGACATCTACTGTTTCCTCTTTGCTTTTAGCCATATAAATGTGTGCTTTTTAGCAATTACAAAAGGTGATTTCATCTCAGATTGGTCTCATTTACCTTGAGATAAATCAAACATTACCTCCTTATGCCTACCATGCTTTCCTTCCTTCCTATAATTTTCTTTGAAACTCTTCTTAAAGACATGTTATTATGATAAAGTATATACCTGATAACTAAATTAAACATGTTCTTGAAAGTTTTCCATAAAGAACATTTTCTACAACTAACAATAGTCTGTGAAGTCGTTCAATTTTGAAGGACATTCACAAACTCTACCTCCTACAAAACTGCATAAAAAATTATATGAGGAGTTAATCCAGGCAGTGTGTAATGAAATACCAAAAAGGGGAAACAGGATATAAGAAACAGGCCAGCTAAGTCTTACCCAGAAGAAGTTAAGAACAAAATTTGAAAAAAAAAATAATATCATAAGTCCAAGATGCTTGGAAGATTTCCCTTAGAGTAAGAAAATTTAATGGTACAAGGTTACATATATTTCTTTAGGCATCCAACCATATTACTTGGTTCAACAGAAAATATCATTTATATAGTAATATTGTATTACTGTTGATTGGTTTTTGGAATGAATCTACAAACATAATTTTAGTGACTGTCATAAACCTTAGCTATCAGTATAATAACACAATAACACAACTATAAAAACCAGAAGGTAAGTGGGGGAAAGAGAAATTAGGAGGTAGGGTAGGTACACTAAATGTCCTCATGCTTCTGAGTAGGTAATCAACAGATACTGTCTAATGTTGTTGGTAAATCTAAAAATGACAACCAGCGACCTACTGACCTTGAAACTAATGAAGCTTAATCCTTAATCCTTCTGGAATGCTCACCTGCAAGGGCTCCTTGAAAGGCATTGGGGGAGAGCTAGCAATTCTGTATATGTAATTTTGCATTTATTTTCTTACAGATGTGTCTTCCCAAATGTATACATTTTAGGCCCCACATAATCTGGATCTACTTCTGGGCCACTCCCAGGGTGCTGGGAGAGACTTATGCACCTGGAGGACCCTGAAGTTAAAATTTCTTTAGCTGCAAAGTAAATTCAACCTTGATGGTAGCAACCAAAATAACTGAAAGTAGAAACCTCTGCTCCTAGAGGATGGTCCTGGTAGAACTAGGAGGAGAGGAGGGGTGGGGGAGCAGGCAGAGGGACATTTATACTTTTCATTTTATAGCCACTGGTATGGTTTTATTTATTTATTTATTTACCTGTAGATGTATTTTTTTTTTAAATAAAGTGATTTTTTAACATTTATTTATTTATTTATTTATTTATTTATTTATTTATGGCTGTGTTGGGTCTTCGTTTCTGTGCGAGGGCTTTCTCTAGTTGCGGCAAGCGGGGGCCACTCTTCATCGCGGTGCGCGGGCCTCTCACTATCACGGCCTCTCTTGTTGCGGAACACAGGCTCCACACGCGCAGGCTCAGTAATTGTGGCTCACGGGCCTAGCTGCTCCGCGGCATGTGGGATCTTCCTAGACCAGGGCTCGAACCCGTGTCCCCTGCATTGGCAGGCAGATTCTCAACCACTGCGCCACCAGGGAAGCCCCTGTAGATGTATTTTTTTAATAGCAATTTATTAGTCAACATGCACATTCCTCTTTCACATGTACAAAAGCTGTAATATTGAAGACAAAAGATAGGGCTGCAATGTATATGTTTTATCCACAACTGTAGTGACAATCCTTATTTTCTCCTTACACACAGATTTATCCTGGGTTCGGTGCTACCTTTCAAGATAATAGGAATTCCACATGTGAAAATAGCAGTGCCTAAGATAGTAGGAAATAAAAACATCTGGCATTAAATTCTTGTTCTTAGGAAGAACAACTGCAGAAAACATCAGTGATTGTCTTTTCTCACCATATACATAGTGTTATTGATAGAACGCTTAAAATATAGTATTTTCTTCTTATAAAGAGTTTTCTCATGAATGAATTTTGTTCTTTTCTAAGATTCTTAAAAAAAGAAATTCATGATTTTCATCATAGAATCTCTGTAGCATTACAACAACAGATGAAGCGTTGCTTTTTCCAGATAATTAGACTGTTCTTTACCTGCCATGAAGGAAGGCAACAGTGAGCAGACACTAACTCCATGGTAACATGCAGATCAGCATTTTCCTTTTCAACACCTGGGAAACTTCATTTCTCTGAACATCTGCTCGGGTTTTTTTTTTCTCAGTAACAGATTAGACAACTAGCAGCAAAGAAAATGTTTAAACATGTTTAAACCTGAAAGCATTATTGGGTCATTCAACTACTTAAACAAATGAAGGGGAACAAGAGAAAAAGATATGTGTAGATTTCCTCCCAGCCTTGAGGTAAGAGAAGTTTGGCTGGAGGATCCCAGCTGGTAATTAGGAAAGCCTCACTGCTTTGCTTTTGCTTATCTCCTGGACAGCTTTGCGAAGAATGGCAGAGTATAAAAAGAGAATCTAATTTAATTAAGCAATGTAAATAATTGTCTTTTGATTTATTTTTCATATTGCTTACTTCCAGTTGAATGGTTATATTATCAATAACATTTCTATTATTTTATGAATATGAAAGTAAAATTGGTATCAAAGACCTGCAAATGACCTGTAAATCTGTTTACCTAGGAGTTGAGGGATAATTAATCCTGTGTGTTTGTTTAATATTTTATTTTAACTTTTGCTAAGAAAGACTACATGGACATTTTTTAATACCAACTGACCCCTGTAAGGTATTGTGAGAAGGTAAGCCATTTTAAACAAAGAGATATTAAGAAATTAAAGCTGTACATATGAGATTGCTAAACATTGAATAATGAATGATAAATTTAAAAGAGCTTGTTGGTAAAATGAAGGTGAGAGACTAAAGAATCTCCAAGGTTTACTCAAGTCTGTACTTCTTTGAGTATCAAGAAAAGACCACATGAAGAAATTCAAAGGCAAAAATAGAGCATTGAATTTTTAAAAATTCTTAAGTACTCTTGAAAAAAACTTAACTATAATGACATGGTAGGCTACTGTTGGCATGAGAGGAAATTGGTGAAAGTAATGGTCTGTTTGCAAGAATGAGTAAAAAATATATGCCTTAGGGAAGTTGTGGAACAGAGGAGAAAATGTAAGAACATGTAGACAAAAATACCTATGTGTGAACCGTCATTAGAGGAATTATTTTAGAAGCAGGCATTTAAAAGTCCCAGAGAAGTTGGTGACAGCAGAATTAACAATAAAAGTTTAAGTTGCATGGGTTATTTTGAAGTAGAAAGAAATGCATATTTGTAAGTACTATACAATAACAATTAAAGTGCTAGCAAGAGCAGAATACCATGCAAGAATATTAAAGACTAAATGAATGATCTGGCCTCATATTCTAGAATTCAAAAAATCTGAATGAATGACTTAATTGATTAATGAATTAACAGGCAATACATATAAATAATATGATGTAAAATACAGTGGGATAGGTAGATAAACATCTGTTCTAAGGTTGTCTTTTGCAAACATGTTATGTTTTCCCCAATTTTTTGGAAATCCTGGCTTAGCTTAGACCAAAGCCCAACGGTAAAGCTGTCAGCAACCTGGCCTTTTTGGTTTCTGTAGTTAGAGGCCTCCACCAAGACTAACAGAGTAGCAGATTTTCCAAACACCAAAGGAAGAGTCAGCACCCTGTGGCCTCTGGGATCGAGCCTCTGAAATTCAGGACTTTCTGCACCCTGGAAGCCAGTGGCTTTAGGAGACTCCTCCCTATCTGCCCTTCTGCAGAGACTTAGGCTTTGAAGCCGGGTATGATTGCCTCTTGCTTGGTGAAGTCCTCACTAGATCATTAGATCCATAAGAGCAGAGCCCTTGTCCAGTGAATTTGCTGCTCTCCCAGACCAGGCCGGGGACACATGTAGGTGAGACCGAAACCTAGGAAATACTTATGACTAAGGTCTCTGGTCTCATGGAGTTTATATTCTAGGCCGAGATTATGTAGGAAATAAAAACTGAACTATAGTTTTGTCTTAGAAAAAAAAAAAAAAAGGAAGAGTCAGGTGCTAAGCAGCCAAAAGTCTCCCAAGAAATGTTCATAACAAGAGCCAAGGGTCCTCATATTAGGATTAATTGTGTACAAGGGCTGAGGAAGAGCTCTATTTAAGAAAAACAAGTGAGTTTGTTCAACATTTATTACTGAACTCCTGTTGAGTACCTACTGAGAAACAATTGAGTGCCAAGCTTACTACCAAGTCCACAGAAGATAAAGAATAAGAAGCAATCCTTGCTTTGATGAAATTCAGAGTCTAACAGAAGAAACACACAGGTATATATATAGGACAGTTTTCTACAATTTTGAGAATTATGTTCTTGAAAACTCTGTGACTGGATAATTTGTAAGCTAAAAATGTAAGAATTTAAGAGGCAGTAGAGATGTGGGACAAAGTTCAAAAAAAAAAAAAAAAACCAGGAAGGTCCTATTAAGTGTGAGATTTGTATACCCTTAAAAACAGGTTTTCAGTGCAAGAGATCATCCAAGGATTTCTTTTTATATTAAAATTTGATATTCAATTTAGCAAGATTCTTCTTTAAAATTTTAAGTTGAACATACAAACCTACTTATAGTTTAGTTTAGCAGTTCCTGAATAATGTTTGATTGGTCCCATTTAATATTTTAAAGTATTGTAAACTATACCTATAAATACACAATATTCAATTTCCTTCTTAAGTCCTTTGATTTATGACTTAAAATCCTCTGAAGTATAAAATTAATTCTTATAAAGATATTAAACTTCTGAATAATTTGGTTCTTAAGTTCTCTTAAGTGTTTCAATGTATGCATTTAATAAAGGCTTAGTTTAAAATCAAAAGTCTAAATGAATCACTAAATTACTCATTTTAAATTGAATGAAATGCTTGACATATGTTGCTCTAAAAGGCTAATTCCTTTTTTTCATTAGAATGACATTCCTAATATCCTCAGATTCTGTAACATAGAAATGTTAATATGATGCTTCTGGTTCTTTTTAACTTTTCTGTATTTAGTTCTAAATCTTTGAATTGTTGAGAGATGCTTACTTGATAAGGAAATAATTATGTCATCCCACTTGAATTTCAGCCCAACTTCTGTTTGGTTTCACAATCAGAGCTTTTGCTTCTGATGCTGACTGGATTGTTATCAGAGACTAATGGGACAGGTTTAGCATTACTTGTACTCCTATATCAATGTGATTTACAATAAGTCACATCACTAGGTTCCATTTACAGATATCTGATTCTTCTGTCTACTGATAGAAGCGTCATAGCCCTACCTGGGTTGTTTATATCATATGATTGGGTTTCATAGTTTGTAAACACTTAAAATATGTACTTGTATTTTCTGGCTACCTTTGATCTGGAAGGATTCCTACATTTAAAATATAGATTTCCTAATTTACAGGACACACAACTCTTATAGATGTGATATGCAATTCAATTTTTAATGTTTTAATGGCTTAGTATGACTATTCAGGTACAACTTCTTAGGATTTGAGTTAATCTGCTTGTAACAACAACAACAACAAAATTTTTAAGATGAGTATATTTTGAAACATTGTTGCTTTTAATATTTTCATGTATGAGGAACACATAGCTGGGCAGAAAATGGCTGATATGGCATCTTCATGATGACATCAGACACCCAAGCCCTTTCCATCTTTTCCCTATCCTTCCCATTCTCATGTACAAAATATTTTACATGCTTAAATAATAATAATAAACTCAGCATATAAAATAGAAAAAATATTTTCTTTTTTTACCAAGACATATAAATGTAAGCTCTTAAAAACAGATTTATTAAGGTATAATTGACACTCAATATACTATATATATTTAAGGTGTATAATCTGGTAAGTTTTGACATATGTATACACCTGAAAAACCATCACCATAGTCAAGGTAATGAACATAACCATCCATTTCAACTGCTTCCTACAGCACCTGTGAAATCTCTTCCTACTCTTCCCCTACCCCCAATGCCATTCTAAGACAACCAGTATCTGCTTTCATTTACTATATATTAGTTTGCATTTAATATAACATTATATAAATGAAATTTTACAGGGTATACTGTTTTGTCTGGCTTGTTTCACTCAGCACAATTATTTTGAGATCATCTATGTTGCTACATGTACCAATAGTTCATTACTTTTAATTTCTGATTAGTTTTCCATGTATAGATATACCACAGTTGGTCTAATTATCTGTGACAGAGATTTGGATTATTTTCATTTTTTTGTCTACTACTAGTAAAGCTTCTATGAACATTAACAAAATGTTGTATGTACATATGCTTTCATCTTCAAAGAAATACCTAGGAGTGGAATGACTGGATTATATACTAAGTGTATTTTTAACTTTTTAAAGAAAATGTCACACTATTTTCAAAAGTGGTTGTATCATTATACATTCCCATGTGCAGATGAATGTTCCAGTCCTTCCACATCCTTGTCAACTCTTGATATGATCAGTAGGTTTACTTTTAGCCATTCTATTAGGTATGTAGTAATACCTCATCAGGGTTTTAATGTACATTTCCCTAATGACCAGTGGGTATTAAGCATCACTTCATATGCATATTTGCTATCTGCACATATAGTCTTTCGTGAATGTTTTTCAGGTTATTTTGTTCACCTTTTAGTTGAGTTGTTTATTATTTAATTTCAAGAGTGTTTTATTTATTCTGGGTATGAGTCTTCTATCAGACATAAAATTTGCAATTATTTTCTAGTCTGTAACTTAATTTTCTTATACTCTTAAAGTTTCCTTTTGATAAAAGAACATTAAGTTCAGCAAGGTTACATGATAAAAAATAAAAATACAAAAAAATCAATTATATTTCTATATACTAGTGATAAAAAAGTTAATGCCAAAATTGTAAATATATACCATTTACAATCTCCAGAATGCTAATGAAAGAAATCAAAGAAGTTAAATAAATGGAAAGACAGACTGCTCCTAGATATGAACACTCAATATACTCAACACTGTAAAGACATTAATTCTCTCTAAACTGATATACAAGTTTAACACAATTCTTATCAAAAGCTCAGCATTTTTGTAGATATATACAAGATTGTCCTAAATTTTAAATGGAAATGGAAAGGAACTAGAATAGCTAAAACAATTTCAAAAAAGAAACATAAATTGGGAAGAATCTGTTTACCCAATTTTGACACATTTGATAGTGGCAATAGTTAAGACTGTGTGGTATTGGGGGAGGGATAGACACCAGACACCACAAATAGCACAATTAATTTTTGAAAAAAGAGCAAAAGTAATTCAGTGGAAGAAAGATCCCTTGTCAACAAAATGATGCTGGAGTAAGTGGACATCCATGAGCAAAAAAATCAATATTGACCTAAGTCATACATCTTATACACACATTATCTTAAAATGGGTCACTGGATTAAGTGTAACACTTTATGTTTTATTCCATAACACTTTTAGAAAGAAAAAACTAAGAGAAAATCTTTGGGATCTAGGACCAGGAAAAAAATTCTTAGACTCAAAACCAAACACATAATCCCTAGAAGACAAAATAAATAAATCCGATTTGACCCAAACTGAAAACTTTGCTTTGCCAAACTCTCTGTTAAAAGGATAAAAAAATCAAGTTACAGACTTGGAGAAAATATTTGCTCTCTACATATCCAACAACAACAAAACAGACTATTATCTAAAAGATATAAAGAATTCTCGAGTAAAAACAACAATCCATTAGAAAATGGGCAAAGAATATGAAGAGATATTTCACTGAAGATGATATAGAGATGACAAATTAGGACACAAAAAGAGTTGAACGTCAATAGCCTTTAAGAAAATGCTAATTGTGAGCAGAGAGCTGGTGATGGCAGTTGTTGGGGTGCGGTGACTGCTGGCAGTGAGAGGTTTGGTCTGAGCAGGGAGAGCACCAAGCAGGAGGTCCTGTGGTGATCCATCAGTCAGACCACCAGCCTTAGCTTCACTGGCATCTGGCATATACGTCATCACCTCAAGAGCTTCTTTAGAGCCAAGAAGCTGGTGTAATGTCCCCTCTGGGGGAATATTTGGTATTCCCCCAACTCAACACCTTGTCTACTAGTATTGAGAGGGGAAAATGAAAAAAATATATAAGCCACACTAATCTCATGGCAACAAAGCTTTCAGATCAGCCTCTTGTTAACACTGGTCCTCAAGGATGTGGGACACTGGTCCAAGTTTTCAAAAATCTGTCTTAGCTTTTGTGAGGAGTTGGAACAAACTCAGGACTAAGAGTTTTGCTTCATTCACTTCCAGGCAATTCCCTCCATCCTATCACAAAATGAGCAAATGAAAAATCTCCTTTTCTACTCCTTGGATGTCTCCCTTTCTTTTTATGCACTAGATGACTCAAATGGCCCATCAAGGAGGCACCACCTCACTGCTCCCCTGTCAGCCCTGGGCTTATTCAGTGGCACTGTGAATGGAAATAAGGGGCAGGTCTTGGCTCCAGAGGATTTAGATATTTCTCAACTTATTACAACTATTTTTTAATAAATTATATATTTTCCTTCCTAGTTGAAGTGTTCTTGCCTGTATGTGGCTACCTGAAAACACCAATGCAGTCCCTTCTGAATTCTATTTATTCACACATTTTTGATAACTACCATGGCAGCTCTCAGTGTCTATGGGCCAGAAAGCAGATGTCACAGCTGCCCTCCAGGCCTTATCAGAGAGCCCAACAGAGTGAATTCCCTGGCAGTCCAGTGGTTAGGACTCTGCACTTTCACTGCCAAGGATGTGGGTTCAATCCCTGGTCGATCCCCATAAGTCTCATGGCACAGCCAAAAAATATATATATATAAAAAATAAAGAGAGAGAGCCCAGCAGAGAATTATCTTGGGCATGTGTGATTGCCGTTACACAGGGCCACAGAGCAAGAGGTAAGGTAGTGATAGAGCTAGCCCAATTTAGTACACTCTGACCGCACGCCCCCTTCACCTTTACTTAAGCTGTGGGGGATGTTTTCTTCATAGGAACCAGATTTGGCTCTTTACACAGATTTTCACAGTGAAATAAAACATGTCGTAGTTAAAAAACAAAATAAAGAATAAGAAGGAGGCAGAGGAGGAAGAAAAGAAAGAAAAAAGAAAATGCACATTGAAACCACAATGAGATATCACTACGCACCTATAAGAATGGCTAAAAGGAAGCAAAGTAACAACACCAAATGTTGATGAGGATCTGGAGATTCTGGATCTGGAGGATTAATATATCGCTGGTGGGAATGTAAAATGGTACAACCACTCTAGAAAACATTTTGGTAGTTTCTTGAAAAACTAAACATGCAACTACCATATAACCCAGCGATTATACTCTTGGTCAATTATCTTAGAGAGATGAAAATTTCTGTTCACACAACAACTTGTACACAAATGTTTATAACAGCTTTGTTTATAATAGGACAAAACTAGAAACAACCCAGATGTTCTTCAATGAGTGAATGATTAAATATACCATGGTATACCATACCATGGAATATAACACAGTAAGAAAAAGGGAGGAAAGATTGATACATGCAACAACTTGGATGAATATCCAGAGAATTATGCTGAGAGAAAAAAGCCAATATCAAGAGTTTACGTACTGTGTGATTTCATTTAAATAACATGACAAAATTACAGAAATGGAGAACAGATTAGGGGTCTTCAAGGTTAAGGAGGATGTGAGGACTGGAGGGAAGTCAGTATGGCTCAAAAAAGACAACATAAGAGATCCTTGTGTGGGAAACATTCTGTATCTTGACTATTATCAGCAGCAATATCCTGGTTGTGATATTGTACCGAAGTTTTGCAAAATGTTACTGTTGGGGGAAACTGGGTGGAGGATACCTAAGATCTCTTTGTGTTATTTCCTACAATGCATATGAATCTACCAGTATCTCAAAATAACAAGTTTACTTTAAAAAAAGTAACTTTTGACATGAGAAATTTCCAATTTTGATGAAAACTAATTTATCAGTTTGTTCTTCTACACATTGTGCTTTTGATAGCATATTTAAGAACTCTTTGCCTAACTTAAGGCAACAAAAAGTTTCTCCTCGCTTTTCTCCTAGAAGATTTTTAGTTTTAGGTTCTCACATTTAGGTAAACGTTCCATTTTGAATTAATTTTTGTGTCTGCTGAAAAGTATGAATTCAAGTTCACTGTTTTTTGCATATGGGTAACCAAATGATCCAGCTGTCCTTTCTCCACTCAATTGTCTTTCATTGTGTTGAAAACCAGTTGTACATACATATGTGGATCTATTTCTGGACTCTATGCTATTGCACTGTTATATTTGTCTGTCTTTACATCAATGCCACACTACCTTGATTACTATAGCTATATAATACAGCTTGAAATCAAGTAGTCCTTGATTTTAACTGACCAACTAAAGCATGTTTGTTAGTCCTCCAACTTTCTTTTTCATTTTAAAGTTGTTTTGGATATTTCGTCTCCTTGCATTTCAATATAAAATTTTAAATCATTTTGTTAATTTCTTCAAGAAATGCCTATTGGAATTTTGAATGGGATTGTGTTTAATCTATGGATCAATTTGGGGAGAATTAACACCTTAGTAATACTGAATTTTTCAATCCATGAAGGTAGCATATATCTCCATTTGTTTAGGTCTTTAATTTTTCCTAGCAATGTTTTATAGTTTTTTTCAGTGTATAGGTTTTTCACATCTTTTGTAAGATTCATCCTGAAGTATTAATATTTTTGATGCAATTGTAAATAGTATTTTTATTTCAATTTTTGATTGTTGTTCGTATTTAGAAATACAGCTGATTTTTGTTTATGACAGTATATCTTATAACCTTGCTAAACTCGCTTATTGGTTCTAGTAGACCTTTTGTAGAGTCCTTTGGATTTTCTAGAGACCAATATGTCATCTGTGAATAAAGACAGTTTGATTACTTTTTTTACACTCTGGGTGAACTTTGTTTTACTATTATTATTTTATTTCTTTGTCTTGCCTTATTGTTTGGCTAGAACCTCCAGTACTGTGTTGAATAGAATTGCTGAGAGTGAAAATCCTTACTTTGCCCCTGACACCAAGAATAAAGTGTTCCAGCCTTTCATCAGTAAACATGATGTTAGTTGTAGATGCCTTTTATCAAGTTGAGAAAGTCTTCTTCTATTCTTAGCTTGTTGAGGGTTTTTATTTAAATCACAAATGAATATTGTATGTTTCAAAATTTTTTCTGCATCTCTTGAGATGATCATACGAATTTCTTAAAATAAGTTTTTAATATAATGAATTATACTGACTGAGTTTTTAAATGTGAAACCAACCTTGCATTCTTAGGACTAACTCCACTTAGTCATGATGTATTATCCTTTTTTTTTTTTTTTTTTTTTTTTTTTTTTTTTTTTTTTTTGCGGTATGCGGGCCTCTCACTGTTGTGGCCTCCCCCGTTGCGGAGCACAGGCTCCGGACGCGCAGGCTCCGGACGCGCAGGCTCAGCGGCCATGGCTCACGGGCCCAGCCGCTCCGCGGCATATGGGATCCTCCCAGACCGGGGCACGAACCCGTATCCCCTGCATCGGCAGGCGGACTCTCAACCACTTGCGCCACCAGGGAGGCCCTATCCTTTTAATATATTGTTTGATTTAATTTGTTAAAATTTTTTAAAGAAATTTTGCATCTATCTATATGAGAGTTTTGCAGTTTTCTTAAAATGTCTTTGGTTTTGGAATCAGGATAATGCTGACTTTCTGCTCCTCTTTGATTTTCTAAGAGTTAGTATGGATCATATTATTTCTTCCTTAAATGTTTGGTAGACTTTACCTGTGAAGCCAACAGGGCCTGGAGTTTTCCTCATGGGAAGGTTTTAAACTATAAGTTTCTTAATAAATATAAGGCTATTCAGATTATCTACTTCTTTCTTTTTTTTTTTTTTTTTTTTTTTTTTTTTTTGCGGTACACGGGCCTCTCACTGTTGTGGCCTCTCCCGCTGTGGAGCACAGGCTCCGGATGCGCAAGCTCAGTGGCTATGGCTCATGGGCCCAGCCACTCCATGGCATGTGGTATATTTCTTTTTGAATGAGATTTGGTAGGTTTTTATTTTTCTATTTCAAGGAATATGTCCATTTTGTCAAACTTTTTTGGCATGAATTGTTTATCCTATTCCCTTACTATTATTTAATATTTGTGGAATATGTAGTGATATAACCTCACTCATTCTTGATACTGGTAATTTGTGTCTTCTATATTTTTTCCTTGATCAATCTAATGAGAGGATTATCAATTTTATTAATCTTTTTAAAGAACCAGCTTTTAGTTTTATTGATATTTCTCTATTGTTTTTCTGTTTTCCATTTCACTGATTTCCCCTTTGACCTTTGTTATTTCCTTTCCTGTACTTAAAGTTTCATTTGCTCTTCCTTTTCCTGTATTTGAAGTTTGAAACTGAAGTCACTGATTTGCAATCTTTTTTTTTTTTTTTTTTTTTTTTTTTTTGTGGTACGCGGGCCTCTCACTGCTGTGGCCTCTCCCATTGTGGAACACAGGCTGTGGACGTGCAGGCTCAGCAGCCATGGCTCATGGGCCCAGCTGCTCCGCGGCATGAACACTGTAAAAATTGTGAGAGAGAATCTGAGAGGAAATTACAATAGTGTTTTTTTGGAAACATTGAGGTTGACCACTCTTCCTGAAATATTTTTTGCATAAGTTTGTTTAAACAGTCATATTTTGCATGTGCAAGTACTATTGGCTGGGAAAACAAAAGCATCCTTCAAAGCAGTGCTTGTTAATACTGTGAAACTTATATGGTCAGTGAATTACATAGTTTGTATTATTAAATTAAAAGTTTTTGGTTCTCCCGAGTTAAGAAGAATGTATAAGGAAATAGGACTTTATTTTATCTAAATAATTCCAACTACAAAATATAAATTAATTGTTTCAGCTGGATATTTACTTAGTTTTAACATGGTAAGTTCACTCAGTTTGGCAAAGCAGAGTCACCCTATTACCATGCTTACAACATAGTGACTCTGCTTCAGACAGTCATTATTACAAGTGAGTTTACAATTTGGATTCAAAATGCAAAAGAAAACCTACTTTTTAAAGTAGAATTTTTTAAAACAAATGATTAGTGAGGAGCTCTTCATGTTTCAAGATGCATTTGAAAGTATTTTCCATTACTAGTCAAACGACTGAAACTGGCTGAAGAACCAGTGTCAGGCCAAGTTAATAATTTCTCAGTTAAAGAGGGTGAGTTGTTACTAATTTCATTAGTGATTCTACTTTGAAACAAATACTTCCCACTACTCTCATTTCAGATTTTTGCATCCTGTTTAATTAAGAGATTTCTTGAAGTTGCAAGTCAAAGTTTTTTTTGTTTTTTTTTCTTTCTGTTATTTTTTTAACTGTTATCATTTGCAGCTACTCATTTGGGTCAATAAAGAATATTTTGACGCTCTGCAATCAAAGTTGAGTTCCACTGGAATTTTTGTTTCTAGCTCCAAGTTGGTACACTATGCTTTGTATTATTAGGAATATCTAAACATAGTCATGTTGGTCTTTTACTACTTGGAATATATTGCATTTGAGAATAGGGACTAAGTACTGTACTTTTCTGTATACATTAGAAAAATGGTACCTGGAAATGTTAGAGCCCTCTTATAGAAGCTAGCAGAGGGCAAAACTAATACACTAAGAATAGTAGAGTGGAGAAAAGGACAGAATCTGGATCTTTGACACCATTTTTCAAAGACTGATCAAACCATTCCTGATGCTGCCACCTCTGGACATTCAGATTTATGTAATAATACACTTCTGTAGTGTATAAGGCAGTTTCAGTATGGATTTCCTGTTACTCAGATTGAAACCATCTAACTACTGATATAGTATTATTCTCCTCCTTTTACAGAAGAGAAACCTGAAGTTTAGAGAAAATAAGTAAGTAGTCATACAGTCAAGGAAGTAGCAGATTGAAAATATGAACTTGGGTGTTCCTGCTTACAACATCTAGGTTCACTCCATCTCCCATCCCCCTATTATCCATTTCATGAAAGCTTTCTTTTTTTATTTTTATAATTTTTGTTAGTGATTATCCTATTACTTATGCTATTAATGAACTATAAGAGCTAGCCTAGTAAAAGTCCTTGGGCCAACAGCAGTACCCAGAATTGAGTGCTAATAGTGTAGATACTTGCCAGTCCCTCCGTTAAAAGCTACCAAGGTCAACACTGTATTTTTGTTTTTTTTGTTTTGTTTTTTTTTTTTTTTTTTTTTTTTTTTTTTTGCTGTACGCGGGCCTCTCACTGCTGTGGCCTCTCCCGTTGCGGAGCACAGGCTCCGGACACACAGGCTCCGCGGCCATGGCTCGCGGGCCCAGCCGCTCCGCGGCATGTGGGATCTTCCGGGATCGGGGCACGAACCCGTGTCCCCTGCATCGGCAGGCGGACTCTCAACCACTGCGCCACCACGGAAGCCCTGTATTTTTGTTTTTAATGCCATGTTCTTCTTTCCTGTTTTTTTTTTTTTTTTTTTGGCTTTCCTTCTCTTTTAGAGGAAGAAGTGTTCCTCCACTTCCCTATGGCTAGGTTAGCCTCTCTCTTACTGATCTTGCTCTTTTCCTCCCTGCCTTCTTTGAGACTTTGCTCTATCCATCATGCAGGATCCTGACTTGTCAATATATTCTTTTCACTTCATTATATGAATACATTTGTCATGCCTAACCCCTCTACCTGTTCTCTTGATCCTGATATCTTGTTAAACTATTCTCTCCTTCATTGCATTTACCAAGAGACTTCTAGAAAATGCAACCTACAGTTGCTATTTCCGCTATTTTCTGTTAATTGACATTACTCTCCTAAAAGTCTCTGAGGAGGAAGAGGAGCTGCAACCCTCCCCACCCAAAAGAGGAGGAGGTGATATTATGTTGTATTGCAAGTTCTCTTCCCAGTTGGGCATGGTTATTAGTGGGCAGGGTCAATGTGTGTTAAAATATCATCTATGCCTCATGCTTCCTTGTATTTCCTGTTCCATGTCTCCATGTAGTAAGCAGATCCAGATTGGACATTGTCCATTGGGCATGCTGACCATCCTGTTTTCTTACCTTCCATTCTTGCCTCCCTCATTCCATCTCTTCTTCCTTAGAACAAGTCAAAGGCAAGATTCGGGGGAAGTACTAAGCACGTATTAAACCTCATAACTAAGCCATGGGACCCGCTACCTTTGTACCTATTAATAATATATTTATTTTGATGCTGCTATTGTCTATTATATGTACAGAAAGGAAGAACGATCAATAGGGCAGGATTCTGGCATTACTACTTGGTTTCTGAATGTAATACCAGCAAAATACCATCAAAACAATATTCTGATTCTCAGCAGTCACCATTGACTTTTTTTTCTCTCTTCCCCCCCCCAGCTTTATTGTTGTATGATTGACAAATTAAAAATGTATATTGTTAAGGTATACAATGTGATGTTTTGATATACGCATACACTGTGAAATGATTACCACAATCAAGCTAATTAGCATATTAATCACCTCACAGATTACCTGTTTTGAGGTGAGAACATTTAAGATATATTCTATTTGCAAATTTCAAATATACAATATATTAACTATTAACTCTAGTCACCATGGTGTACATTAGGTCTTCACCATTGACTTTCTATTAGTCAAGTTCAATGATTTCATATGAGTTTTTATTCTCTTTGATCTCTATGCAATATATTTGGTTCTCTTAGCCAGCCCCTCCTTCCTGAAACGCTTTACTTGCCTTTTATGCCATGTTACTTGACTAGTTACTTTGGTAACTCAAATCTGTTGGTTTTATTGCCCAGGATTTATTTGCCTGTCTTCCGGCAAAAAAATACCCCAGATTTCTTACGGGAATGCCCCCCAAACACACTCGAAGCCCACATGATTTACTTCTATTAATAGTTCAAGATGTGTGCACTAATTGGCCCTCAGATATGAGTAGAATAGGAAATAGACCTTGGAACCTGCTGTAGTCGCTTGGCTACCACATGGAATTTGAGAGTGGAGTGCAAGTAGCAAGAAGCAGATGGAGAGATGGAGCTCTTGGTGACATCCTGGTTTTTGAGGCCCATATTCAGCTGTACATGAAATCAGCCTGTTGAAAACTTTTCAGAGACAAGAGTCAATAAATCCTCCCTCTCCACCATAATTTTGGCTTAAACCAGTCTGATTTGGGTTTTCTTTCTTTGTGATTTAAACAATAGTAAAATAAACTTTGTGTTTTACTGTGTACATACAAATGCATACAGAAAGTTCTGGAAAGATACATTTCAAAGTGATAGGTGTGGTTATCTCTGGGGAAAGGGAACTGTTATGGTGGGAGAGATGAATGGAAAGGGATCTGTAGCAATACAGCTAAAACCACTCTCTCACTTCTTTCCCTCTTCCTGGAGGTTGTAAAGCAAATGTACTTAAAACTTGGGTTTTCAAATTCACCTTGCAAGCCAATAATGATGCTTAGAATTATTATTTACTGTGCAATAGCAACTAGGTATATTTTAAAATTATTTTTCATTTCTAATAAATGAGTCATTGTGTACCAATATCTGCTCTACAAATAAGAAAACAAGGAACAGACTAATTTAGTGGTTGTCAAAAGTTGCTCAGTAAAACAGTGATACTGATAGGACTCATGTCTTTTGATCCTTAGCTTTCCATTTCATCATAATCTGCGGTTGGGGCAGGCTTCAGGGAACTATACTTTGGACTCACGCTGTAATGTTAAAATGAACTTGGCTCCCTCCAAGGGCTGGAAAGAACTCTGTTGAATTCTGATCCCTTTTTTTCATGTCACATTTCTTTTCAGATGTAACCTGATCGTAGGTATTTAGGTGCCCTGATGATTTGGAGTGGAACCATTTTAAGTAGTTTAGCGTTCTGTGACATAAAAGCTGAATTTCCAGCAAGGGATGCTCAGGAGCCAAGGTGTTCCTGCCAGGAGTAAAAGGAAGTTTGTTTCATCTCAGCAAGAGGGAACTGTCAACAGTACCAGCTGATTCTCATCTGGTAGAAGAGCCCTGCTCTTCAAAAGCGATGAACCGGCTCACCACCAGGTGGCGCGGTTTTATTACAGCAGGCATGGAAAAGGGCGCTCTCTTACCTGAATCTTTTTCTGTAGCCTGAATATTAGAGTTCATTGCTCCAGAGCTAAAAGCTCTCTCTGTTTAATTGATCCCTGGGAATTATGAGAGAACCTTACTTTAAAGCCACACAATAAGTTTAAACAGTTAAGCCCTCTAAGCTCATTAGTTCATTTTTCCTTGTTGCTGTTAAGGAAAGTGTTATATTATGGAGATAATCATGATTGATAATCCATAGGAAAGCAATTTTGACAAATTATAATATAAATTTTTATTGAAAACGAAACGACAAAATCCTTTTCTTTAATAAGAACAAGTTTTAGGCTGCATGAAAAAATAGGCCTCAGACTAAGACTTTTGCTCAAATAAGGAAAATAAAAGAGCACTGAAATGATAAGGAACAAAATTATATGATGCTTTACCTCCTGCCCTGAGCCTGAAGAATGAAAGCAAATCAGAGGGACAAAGTTTCTCTTCCAAAGTGGAGCTGTATAAAATGATTTACTACTGACTTCAAAGTGAGGTAAAAAACTAACAACCAGCAATTAACCCAACAGTTTAAAAAGCTGGTGGCAAGTAATGTCACCTTTGCTTTGTTTCAAGCAAATGAAGCAGTTAAAATTGCCCCTGCAAATGGAAGGCAACAGTGCAGACTTCTCAGGGGAGAAGACATTCTTCCTTTTAGTGAGTATGTTGGGGGAGTTAGGTGGAGAGTTCCTCTTAAACCTTAAATCACATCAAATACTGGGTTTACTTTATACCAGTGGGAGCTCCTTGGTGATACAGGAGTGTAATGTATAAATGTGAATTTTCTTTTACACATCAGGGATCCATGGAAGGAAGTTTGGGATTCACCTGGGGAGATTCATTATTTCTGTCCTCAAAGAAATAAGATGTACCGTGCCTTTAAAATAAGCACAAGTTGAGGAGGGACTGGCGATAAGAAACTCAATTGCTCCAGAACAGACCCATTTTTGTCACAATATTATAAAAGTAAGGAAGGGTAATTGCTATATGCCATAACAGGATATTTTTTCCTAGGCCCTTTCCAGCCTTGGCCATCCTCAGGCTTTTATAAGGGGTTCTCTCCTTGCCTTTCCAAGCCGTGCAATCATCGTAGTTGGTTTCTCCGGGTCTGAAAGCCTAGTACCCGGCATTCAAACATTGGCTTGCTACCCATCTGCGGCCCCCAAACAAGGGGGCTTAAAGCTGTAAGGATGCAAGAGCCACGTAAGAAGGATCCTAGGTCAGAGGTCGCGATCAACCTGGGGGTGGGTTTTAGGGATCGGGGCGGGCTCAGGTTGGCCCCGCCCGGGGAGGGGGCGGGGCGTCTCCGGCCCGGCCCTGCCGGCTGGGGCTGCACGTGACCCGCGGCCCCACCTCCCGCTCGCTCTGCAGCGCCAGCTCGGCAGGCGCGGGGCGTGAGTCTCGAGTGAGACCCGCCAGGCTCCAACTCCGCAGCGCCGGGGCTCGGCGGGCAGCAACTTTCTCCCCGGAGCGGCCGCGGCGGCGGCGGCTGCTGCCGTGGCAGTCGGAGCAGGAGCCGGGAGGAGGAAGGCGGCGGCAGCGGTTCCTTGTGCCCGCTCGGGCTGTCTAGCCCTCCGAGACCGCCGGCCCGCGGAGCCTCGTCCTCCCGGGCAGCCCCGGGCCCCTGCCCTATGTCCCGCAAGGCGAGCGAGAATGTGGAGTACACGCTGCGGAGCCTGAGCAGCCTCATGGGCGAGCGGCGCAGGAAGCAGCAGGAGCCGGACGCGGCGAGCACGGCTGGGGAGCGCAGCCTCCTGGCGGCCGCCGAGTCCAGCGCCAGCCTGCAGGGCTCGGGCGGTGGCGGCGTCGGGGACCTGGAGCGCGCGGCGCGGAGGCAGTTCCAGCAGGACGAGACCCCCGCCTTCGTGTACGTGGTGGCAGTCTTCTCCGCGCTGGGCGGCTTCCTGTTCGGCTATGACACCGGGGTGGTGTCGGGGGCCATGCTGCTGCTCAAGCGGCAGCTCAGCCTGGACGCGCTGTGGCAGGAGCTGCTCGTGTCCAGCACGGTGGGGGCGGCCGCAGTCTCGGCGCTGGCTGGCGGGGCCCTCAACGGCGTCTTCGGCCGCCGCGCCGCCATCCTGCTGGCCAGTGCCCTCTTCACCGCCGGCTCCACGGTGCTGGCTGCGGCGAACAACAAGGAGACGCTGCTCGCCGGCCGCCTGGTTGTAGGGCTCGGCATCGGTGAGTTCCGGCTTGGCGAAGGGCGCCCGGGGGGCCCCTGGCGACACCACCCTTGAACCTGGTCGCTGCGTTCCTTTTGCCCCTTCGGGGTCCTCGTCGGGTCTGGCCGGCTCCCGAGAATACTTCGCGTCTCTTGCTCCTGCTCTGAGAGCCCATCTGTTTGTTAGTCCGGCCTCGCAGGCTCCCCCTAGGGTGGGGGTGGGGGTTCGCTGTACTCTCTCCCGAGTCCACGAGGAATCTTCGATTTCCCACAGACAAGTGAATCAGCGTGATTGTTGTCTCTCAGAGCCCTTCCGGGAGCCCCGCGTATCACCAGCGTTATCCTTGATCCAGCCCTACCTGATGCCTATCTAGAGCTTAGGAAGGAGGGTCTCTTTACTTTTCAGCATTGTCTCACTTTGTTTCTCCATTGCTAGACCGTTTTCCTTTCCTAGGATTCCAAACTCCGAACCCAATCAGTCTTAAAAGTCACAGTAAGAGAATTTTTAAAGTTAAGTCATCTGGACTCTATTTTTTGCTACTCCTCACTTTCCTTCTCTAGTCATTTATCTTTAGGGTGGAGTATTATTTTTTCTCCTCTTTTGCTGTGACTTTTTGTATTGGCCTTTGCTTTTCATTTTCTTCCCAAATGAATTCTTGCCTTTTCTGTTTCTCTGACTTTTTCCTTTAAATCTATATTCACCCATTCTCCTCTTTGTTTTGCCTCTCCTGCTTTCCCTTGGGTCATGTTCACTTCCTAAATTCATTTAGGAACTACTGGCCCTGTGGATAAATGCCTAGCAAGGTAGATATTCGCGATTTACTTCCAAAATGAAAGGATGTAGGTTCCCTTGGCATTGATTGTTCACCCTGGTTGCTGAGCAGGGGAGGTGCAGTTGGTAAGTTCTTGGCAGATGGAAGCTATTTGGAATGTGCATAGTATTATTAGAAAACACTTTTGAGACAAAGTAGGGGGTTGAGACTTAAATCTCGCTAGTAATTTCTCTAAGATGCGCGCCACTGATGCTTTTTTAATGTTGCCTTTCATAATTCAGTTTTTTTTTGTTTGTTTCCTTTAGGGTGCTGTTGAAGTATTTCTTCCCTATGGCTAGGGATTGATGAAAGAGCCCTTGAAATCTTGGGCTCCTGATGATCTGTCCATTCACCACTTGTTTGACCTTTATGCCTTTTGCCTCTTTTCTGTAGGCTCTATGGGGGAGAGAGCCCCATTTATACAACTCCACATGTAGGAACCATGGGCCTAAAACCCAACTCACTGCACTTTTATATCCAAAATCGGTTATTACTGACTTCCTTTTTGTTTGTATATCTCACTGTTAATTGGGAAGCAGTAAAATGTTGAGTTGGTGCATTAAAGTCCAAAATGACCAAAAAGTACAGCTGAAATGAAACCTCTCTGTACAGGAACTACCTGTGCCTTCAGGATTATTTTCTCAGAATTCTCTGCCTGGGATATCAGACTACCTTTTTTGTTTCTTTGGACCTGGAAATAATGTAATTTTAGGTAGCAAGATTTGTTCAGTAAGACTGAATCTTATTTGTGATTTTGGAATTCAATACTGTTTTGCAGAGATCTCTAAATGAAGTTTCCTAGTGTTTAGCTATGGCAAGTTTGGATATTTGGGTATTATGTTTACTCTTTTATCTGATAGGAAAATTAACCCGCTGTTGTGTGTAAGGGCCCTTTCCAGATGTTGTGAGCAGAACAGTGAGGAGCATTTATATTTCAGTAAGAGTGGCAGGGCAGGACTAAAGCAAGGTAGAACTTGCTAATCTCCATAAGAAAGGATCACAGGGAGGGCTGATGAATTAAAAGAGGGTACCATTACCCCCAACAGAGGAAAGCCTAAGCTCTTCCAGATGGAAATGGTATGTTGATGAGTAGTATTTTGACAGTAGAAGTAAGGAAAGGACCTTCTAAGCCAGGGAATGAGTAAAGAGAGGAAACCATAGGCCATACATGGGGAACCAGGTGGATGCAGCCAAGAGGATGAAGCCGGAGGTTAGATTGGAAAGGTTGGTGTGCAAGAACTGCATCTGTGTCTCTGGCACCTGGGCTGCTTGCCTGATAGTGCAGCCAGTTGAGACGTGGTCCTGATAAAAAATTAGTTAATTTTTTTTTAGCTAACGGCCTGTCTCATTCCAGGGGGAGCATCCCTTAGACTGGAAGCCCTGATACAAAATTTCGTAAAAAACCCTCCTCACTTATAAAGTGAAGAATGTTTTAAGGTCATAAGCAGGTTTCCAAATAAGCCACATTAAACATCACCACCTTTCAAATTAGGATCTATGTGATGCATGTAATTGTACACATAAAACCCTTAAAACTCACAAAGATTACTAACCATTCAAAAAAGAAGTCACAAATATTTTTAGCTACAAGGAAATGGGTCCTAACATGAGCATTTTTTTTAGGGATACAAAATCAGTTTTGTTTGTTTAGTACACTAAATCTGAGTTTATTTCATGCTGTTTTAAGTAGTTAAATTTTATGTGTGGTCAGGAGTTTGTTGTTGTTGTTCTTTTGATATTTAGTAAATGTTGAAGAATAACAAAATGTGTCCTCTGGTATATTTTTCAGACAAGTTTGCAATGGTAATTTCTTACTTCCACAGACTTACCTGTGGTAAATATAAGGGCCGGGAGGACAAGGTTTTTTATTCATTTTGTTCACTAATGTTCAGTACTCCCAGCCCGCAGGAGGCACTGGTTGTACTTGTTGAATAAATGAGTGAATAGTAAGCAGAAACATTAAAAAATTCCATTGCTGATAGGGTATCGCTCTAAGTTGGGATTGTTATTATTTTTTTAAGGGTATTATGAAATATTTGAAAGGCCATCTAAGGGTTTTAGTTTGTAATAGTTTAATTAAATCATTTATTTGTTTAACAAATGCGAATTAAGCTTCCATTATTGATTCTGTCAGTTTCAGAGTAGGCAGTAATTAGATAAAAATCCCACCCTGTAGGTGTTCATACTCTAATGGAACAGAAAGGCCAGCAACAAGCAATTAGGGACTTCCCTGGTGGCACAGTGGTTAAGAATCTGCCTGCCAATGCAGGGGGCATGGGTTCTAGCCCTGGTCCCAGAATATCCCACATGCCGCAGAGCAACTAGCCCGTGCGCAACAACTACTGAGCCTACACTCTAGAGCCTGTGAGCCACAGTTACTGAGCCCGCGTGCTGTAGCTACTGAAGCCCACGCGCCTAGAGCCCGTGCTCTGCAACAAGAGAAGCCACCGCAATGAGAAGCCCATGCACCGCAATAAAGAGTAACTCCCCGCTCGCCACAACTAGAGAAAGCCCGTGTGTGGCACGAAGACGCAATGCAGCCAAAATAAATAAATAAATAATTTTTTAAAAAAACAATTAAAATACAATAGAGGTTTCTCTAAGTGCCATGGGAAACACAGGGTTAATAGGCAATTGCATTTTTCTTGGGGGGGGAAGAAAATAGAACACATAATTAAGCAGGTTTTTTAGAAACAGATATTTAAAATGGGGTTTGAAGGATGAGTAGGAGTTCAGCAGATTTACAGAGAGCCATGAAAGAAATATTATTTATTTAGTGCTTTAGTATGGACTAGGAACCCTGCTCTTACTTTATGTAGGTTATCTCATTTAATCCTCTTAGCTCTAGAAACAGGTCTCCTTTTGCTGGATGCATACCTCATAGATATTGTGGGTTTGGTTCTACACCACCGAAATAAAGTGACTATTGCCATAAAGTGAGTTATACAAACTTCCAGTGCATAAAAAGTTATCTTTACACTATACTGTAGTCTATGGTCTACAAACAGTATTGTGTCTAAAAAAAATGTACGTACCTTAATTTAAAAATACTTTACTGCTAAAAATTGTTAACCATCGTGTGAGTCTTCAGCTAGTAATCTTTGCGGGTGGAGGGTCTTGCCTCCATATAGATGGCTACTGACTGATCAAGGTGGTGGTTGCTGAAGCCTGGGTGACTGTGGCAATCTCTTAAAATAAGACAACACTGAAGTTTGCTGCATCAGTTGCATCAATTGACTTTCTTTCACAAATGATTTCTCTGTAGCATGCGATGCTGTTTGGGTAGCATTTTACCTATAGTTAGAACTTCTTTCAAAATTGGAATCAATCCTCTCAAACACTGCCACTGATTTATCAACTAACTTTATGTATTGATAGTATTCTAAATCCGTTGCTGCCACTTCAACTGTCTTCACAGCATCTTCACCAGGAGTAGATTTCTTTTTGAGAAACCACTTTCTTTGCTTATCCGTAAGAAGCATCTCCTTATCCGTGAAAGTTTTATCATGAGATTGCAGCAATTTAGTCACATCTGCAGGCTCCACTTCTAATTATGGTTCTCTTGCTGTTTCTACCACATCTGCAGTTACGTCCTCCACTGAAGTTTTGAACTCCTCAAAGTCATCATTAGAATCCTTCCAAACTCTTGTTAATGTTGCAAAATAGACCTCTTACTATGAATCACTAATGTTCTTAATGGCATCTGGAATGGTGAATCCTTCAGAAGATTTTCAATTGACTTTGTTCGTATCCATCAGAAAAATCACTATATATGGCATCTATAGCCTTACACAGGTATTTCTTAAATAAGACTTGAAAGTCGAAATTACTCCTTGATCCATGAGCTGCAAAGTGGATATTATGTTAGCAGGCATGAAAACAACATCAATATCATACATCTCCATCAGAACTCTTGGGTAACCAGGTGCATTGTCAATGAGCAGTAATATTTTGAAAGGAATCTTCTGAGCAGTAGGTCTCCATAGAGGGCTTAAAATATTCACTAAACTGAGTTATAAACAGACTTGCTGCCATCCAGGCTTTGTTACATGCATAGAGCACAGACAGGGTAGATTTAGCCTAATTCTTAAGGGCCCAGGGATTTTTATAATGGTAAATGAGCATTGGAGCCAGGCATTGACCTCTCTCTATCCACGGAAGTCCTAGAAGGGATCTTCTTCCAATATAAGGCTGTTTTGTCTACGTTGAAAATCTGTTGTTTAGTTGTAGCCATCTTCATTAATTATCTTCATTAGATCTTCTTGGTAACTTGCTGCAGCTTCGGCATCAGCTCTTGCTGCCTCCCCTGTACTTTTATGTATGGAGTTCTTTCCTTAAACCTCATGAACCAACCTCTGCTAGCTTTAGACTTTTCTTTTGCAGCTTCCTCACCTCTCTTAGCCTTCGTAGAATTGAAGAGAGTTAGGCCCTTGCTCTGGACTAGGCTTTGGCTTAGGGAAATGTCGTAGCTGGTTTGATCTTCTGTCAGACCACTATAACTTTCTCTGTATTAGCTATAGGGCTATTTTGCTTTCTTATCATTTGTGTATTTGCTGGAATAGTACTTGTAATTTCCTTCAACTTTGCCATCATCACAAGTTGGCTAACTGGTGCAAGAGGCCTAGCTAGTGGCCTGTCTTGGCTTGAGACATGCCTTCCTCATTGAGCTTAATCATTTCTAGCTTTTCATTTAAAGTGAGAGACCTGTGACTTTCTTCACTTTAACACTTAGAGACTGTTAAAAGTTGGGATATTAATTGGCTTAATTTAAATGTTGTTGCCTCTCAGGGAAATAGGGAGGCCTGAGGACAGGGGGAGAGGGACTAGGAAGCTGTTGGTTCCTGGAGCAGTCAGAACAAACACAACAGTTTTTGATTAAGTTCCCATCTTACATGGGTGCGGTTTGTGGTGCCCCAAAATAATGACATTAGTAACATCAAAGATCACTGATCACAGATCACCGTAACAATTATAGTAATAATGAAAGAGCTTGAAATATTGTGAAAATTACTAAAATGTGACCCAGAGACATGAGCAAGTGAGCAAGTGCTGCTGGAAAAATGGTGCCAGTAGACCTGCTCTCTGTGGGGTTGCCACAAACCTTCAATCTGTAAAAAAATGCAGTATCTTCAAAGCTCAATGAAACAAGGTATGCAATAAAACAAGGTGCAGCAGTTAAATGACAAGGTCACTGGTGTGAAATCAGAATTAAATAAACAAAACCTTGGAGTCTTTTGCTCTTTGAGTTACTGGGCATTTAAGTTAACAGCAAGAGTAAAGGCAGCAAAAAGTAAAAGCAGTATATGAAGCAAAAAGTGACTGAAGGGTGGTGATGGGTCAGCCATGAAACTGGAATGATTTTTTGCGGGGAGAGGTGTGGATTAGGCTGAATAGGGTTTATTTGGTCTTGCCTATGCGGAGACAGTCTTTGGAGATTTCAGTTGTAAATGATATGATCAGATTAAACATCCCTTGAATTTTTTTTTTCCTTCTGCTTTAAACCATTCTGCTTTTAAACTCTTACTTTCTTCAACCTTTTGTCAACCCCCCCCTGAAAAAAAAAATTCAGGAGGCTGCAAATAAGAAAAGAGTTTATTTGGGGTCTTAAGAATTGTGATTCGGGAGATACAGATTCAGGTAATCCTGAAAGAGTGTTCCAAGGAAGAGAAAGAGTCAGGTAAAGACAGGAAGTCACGAGGTTGCTAAAAGTTGCCTGGTAAGAATTGTGATTTTCTCTGATGCAAGCTGGAAAATATCTAAAGGAATCAGTTGTTTTAGAGTAGGGGTCCAATAAGTATCTTGAGTTTCTGGCAGGTGTTCTGGGTGACTTCAGGCCCAAAGATCGGATTCCACACAGGCTGAGAAATGCACTTTCTTAATGGCCTCCCAGCTCCGTTTAAGAGAGCTCTTTTAGCAGTACTGGCTCCATTTTGATTTTCCTTTCACACCTTGCCTCTTTCAATTTTGCAGTATGAGAAATCCTTTGCCGAGATGGTTACTACCAGGTGGCCAAAACGTGTGGTCATGAATTACTGGAATAGGAAGAGTCAGTGTTCCCTTCAACAGAAATCTTTGAAAAATATAAAGATATCAAGCAGTAGAGTATAATTGTTCAATCTATTATTAGAATGTATAATTATATTAAATGAGTCATGTAACAGAAGCATCAGAAATCGGGGGTGTTTGTTTTAGTTTAAGGGTTCAGGTTCCTTGACTAGTTACAACAAAATCAGCTTATTGAGTATCCATTTTGAAAATGGCATATTTCAGGTTTTGGTTTCACCAGAGGTTCCTTTGGTTCCTCCGGTCTCTTATCCTTGACTTGAGTCCTGGGACCAGACTTTTGCCATTGTTCCTGCCCTACTACTTCTGACACCAAGCTTTTTAAACCTGAAGACTAATTTCAAATAGGACACAAATTTGCAAACTCAGAATTTATTATATTTATAGAGAATCTTATTTTCATGTCTTTTACACAGTTACATTTTGTAAGTGTTTAGCAAAATTGTACCTACAATCAAAGTTTTTAGGTGTGGTTAGGTACAAAAGGATTGAAGGAGTGTGAATTTGCATGTTTTGCTTCATTTGATTTTTGTCTGGGACTTTGTATCTCTCATGCATAACACACACACAAGGTTGTTGTGACAGGGCAGAGTATAAGAATGTTATGCTGTTATCATTGTTAGCATGTCCATAGCCAAAAAGCACGCAATGTAATTTTGACCTTTTTCCATAGTGTTGGCATTTACTGCTCATTGTAAGTGGTGATTTAGCGCCTGTGTGGGGGCATAGTAAAAAAGGGTCTAAATTCAGATATTTACCAGTATCCAAAACGTTTACAGAGAATTGACATGTTAATTTATACAGCACTGGGTTTGCTGAATTAATCTTAGATTTACACCAGTTTCTCCTCTGTCGGCCTCTGTTCCGGTACTCCCTCTACTGGAACACAGTTTGTAGCTGCTTATTGCAGCTTTTAGTTGGTATGTTATGGCCTGTTGAGTAATATTTTTCAAAAATATATCAGTTTTTTTCAAACAGCACTTTGAATTTTTATCCTTTAATGGAAAGCAAATGTAAAATCTTGTCTGATCAGAAAGTCATACTTTCTCAATACAATCTCAATACTGAGATTAATATCAATAAAGAATTTCATTTAAGGTAATCATAGAATCAGATTTTTAAATAGTTAATCAGCTAGTGCTGATTTTTTTCTTTTTGCAACCAAGTTTGTTCCCTTCCCCACCCCTCATAATTTCTTTCAGTTTTATCTTTTTTTTTTGTTTGTTATCTGAATAATTATTTTCTTAACATCTTTATTGGAGTATAGTTGCTTTACAATGCTGTTAGTTTCTGCTGTATAACAGTCAGCTATATGTATACATATATCCCCATATTCCCTCCATCATGCATCTCCCTCCCACCCTCCCTATCCCACCCCTCTAGGTGGTCACAGAGCACTGAGTTGATCTCCCTGTGTGATGCAGCTGCTTCCCACTAGCTATCTATTTTACACTTGGTAATGTGTATATGTCAGTGCTACTCTCTCACTTCGTCCCAGCTTACCCTTCCCCCTCCCTATGTCCTCAAGTCCATTCTCTATGTCTGCGTCTTTATTTCTGTCCTGCCCCTAAGTTCTTCAGAACCATTTTTTTTTTTAGATTCCATATATATATGTTAGCATATGGTATTTGTTTTTCTCTTTCTGACTTCACTCTGTATGACAGTCTCTAGGTCCATCCACCTCACTACAAATAACTCAGTTTCGTTTCTGTTTATGACTGAGTAATATTCCATTGTATTTATGTGCCACCTAAGTGTCCATCGACAGATGAATGGATAAAGAAGATGTGGCACAGTTTTATCTTCTTTTAAAGCAGGATTTCTGTATTGGACTTATGCTCTCTACTGGTATGAAACTGACATGTAAAGTAAAACTTCGTTTGACTTCTTTGACTTCTGTTTCCTTGTTTCATACATGTTAACCGTTTGTGTGCACTGCCCCACCCCGCTACCTCCACACTTTTATATCTGGTGGCATTGACATTGTAGAGTTATAGTGAGAGTTATGACCTAATTATGTTTGCCTAGTAGTATTGCATTGCGCTCCTTGAGTGAGTTGTCAGTGAGATGACGTAAGTGTTAACGTGAGTTCTATGAAGTTGTTCATGTGACTTCTCTATAAAACATTTCTCTTTTTCATCCATCCATACTTCTCTCTTCTGTGTCTTAAGCTCAAAGTAAGAACACAGTCTGAGTTGACTGATTCACACTAATGTTTTTGGCTTTAACACCTCTAATGATATAGAACCTGCTGGTAGATCTCAAATAGCAAGCAGTCTTTGCCATTTTTACTCAAAAGCACATAAAGCTATTTTTCTTTTTTCTTCCTGATTGAACTTGGTTCCTTTATACATCCTTCCTGTCTATAACTCTTTTCATTTTCTTACCTTTCTCTTTCCTTTGACCTTCAGAGTAAAGAGTAAGCAACACTTCTATAGAGAAAACTTTCATTGTCTGGAGAAAATATGTACTCAGTAGAAAACCCCAAAACATTTTCTATATTTAAACTTTAACTTCCTTGGATGTATAGAGAAAAAATAGCCAAGTTTTACAGATACTTCTAGACTCAAGTTGGGAGAGAGTACTGCATGCTTCATACTTAGGCCTTTTATTAAATATTAGCACCATTGTTTGGAATGATGTGGTCTGGAATATGTTTTAAAAGCCACACAGCAGAAGCCTCATTTCACAGCAAGGCTGAGCAGTGTGATGGGGTCCCCACTGCCACAGTGCACAGTGGCATCAGCATCCTTCTGTACTGATTTCAGCATCTCCCTGCTCTGTGCCAGGGGGAGTCTCCCCAGTCGCTTCAAGACAGAATGTGAATTGGCAATCGATATAGCGACCAGCGCCCTGGAAGTGATACCTAACATTTATTCAGTGCTTACTCTGTGCCAGACACTCTTCTAAACATTTTGCTTATATTCCCATAATTTTCATAATAACCCAGTGAGGTAATACTATTACAGGCATACCTCATTTTATTGTGCCTCACAGATAATTGTGCTTTCTACAAATTGAAGTTTTGTGGCAATCCTGCATTGAGCAAGTCTGTCAGCACCACTTCTCCAAGAGCATTTGCTCACTTCATGTCCCTGTGTCACATTTTGGTAATTGTTGCAATATTTCAAACTTTAAAATTTTTATTATATTTGTTATGACAATTTGTGATCAGTGATCTCTGTTACCATTGCAAAAGATTATGACTTGTTGGAGGCTCAGATGATGGTCAGTATTTTTAGCAATAAAGTGTTTTTTACTTAAAGTAGTACATTGAGTTTTTAGACTTACTGCTGCTTTGCTTTATTGCAATATTTGCTTCATGGTGGTGGTCTGGAACTGAACCTGCAACGTCTTGGAGGTATGCCTGTATCTTCTTTTAAAGAAGAGGGTATTTAGGTGAAAAGAGATGAAGTAACTCTCATGGTCACAAAGCTCCTGAGTGGTGGAGCCAGAGATCGCTCCCAAGACGTCTGGCTTCAGAGTCTGTCCACGCTCAACTGTTTTGTAACTCTGTCGCTTCTCCCTGAAAATAGCATAATTGTTTTTTTTACCGTGCTATATTATTGTGAGAGTTAATTTTAAAATATAAAATTTTTAAATGAGTTTTTCAAGAACATGGCCACGGCACATCAAGGAATGACAATGAGAAAAGCTAAGCTTAGAGGTTAGAACATCTCTTTCCTTTGCTAAGAGCTTGTGAACAGGGATGCCTATAATCAGAGCTGCTGTGTTACACAACTCCAGGGGGCTCACGCACACTGTATTCACCCTTGAGGGGGTATATTCACATGGGCTATAGCGAAAGTGGGGCCTCCTGGAGTTGGACAGCGCAGAGGTATTGCCTATGATACAGCAACTAAAATTAAAAACTGCTGTTTTTCCCTTTAAGTTCCTGTTGTTTTCTCTGTTTGGAATGAGCTTTTCCATAACATTCTCTCTACCCCTTGTCCCAAAGCTATTTACTGAGTGATGACTTTGTTGGGTGTTGGAGAGAGAAAGATAAAACTAGTCCCTGTTCTTCAGAGACCTAAGTCTAGTGGGGGAGAGACAAACATGAGAGCACAGTAACAGGTTCTTAATCCTACAATAGAAGTATCTATAGGATGTTTACTCATCCTTCCAGGTTCAGCTTTATCGTGAAAGCTTTCTCAGTTGGCCTCTGCTAAACATTGGCACTTTCTCTGAAGCAACTCATGGCCTTTAACTGCGTTATTCCTTACAATATATATATCTTTTTTGGCTGTGACTCATCTCCCCTGGTAGAACAGAAACTCATGGGGTTAGGTAATTAGGTATTAATAGTATTTGTGTCTTTTACTGTGCTGAGTTACACACTGTTTATATATTAAGCTCTTAAATATGGAGCAAACTAATGAGTACATAAAAGTAATACCCAAAAGAACATTGCTGTAGTTGAACACTAGAAGGCTCAAGTACATACTTAATTGCTGCACTGTTAATTCAGAAATGGGACTAACATGGTGGTGAAGCTTGAGCCCTCTGGATTCACACTGCCTGGGCTCACACCCTGGCTGGCCACTTACTACCTGGGTGATTATGTCAAGTCTTGTGCTTCAGTTTCCTCATCTGTAGAATGGTGATAAGACCTGCCTCCTGGGGTAGTTAAGAGGATTAAATGAGTTCATATTTATAAAAGTGCTTTTAAAGTGCCTGGCAAAGTAAAGCATCAGTGTTTGTTAAACATTCACCATAAGATGTGTAACCTTGGGCATTTACCACTGTGTGCCTCAATTCCCATGTCTTTAAAATGAGTGTTATGATAGCGCTTAGAAAATAACATTGTTGTAGAAATTAAATGAGCTAATTCATGTAAAACTATCTGGCTATCAATAAATGGTAGTTCTTGATCATTGCTTTAACACCTTTTGCAATCAATGGAATTAAATTTTCCTTAGATTTTTATGTTTATCATAACTAGTAACAGATGAGTAAAAATTCCATAATATAAATCGAACAGTCAAACTTGAAAGAATGAGTAGTTTAAAAGCGGGGCAGTATTCTTTCTTTCAAGTGTTCAGTTATATTATGTAAAATTTATTTTCCAGCAAGGCAGATGAAGTTTTGAACTGGGTCTTGAAGAAAGTTACAAAAATTAGTTATCTGAGAGAAGGGTACATTTCTGGTGGGGGAAGGGGGCAGTGATAAATGTAAAGCATTGAGGAAAGTAGGCAGCTTTTCTTGGCTAGGTGGAGGGGTTGAATAAGAAAGTTAAAATGTGAACCTGTTTGTTAGAGCTAGTAGTAAGGAACCAGTTGGAGCTGTGATATTAGCTCTGTCTTGTAATGTAGTATTTTATATGCCTACTTACAGACAAAATAGTTCAGTTCTCAGTGGAAAAGGTACATCTGCCTTTTTAGAGGCAAAGAATGAATAGTGTTAGTAAAACTTGAAAAATAATAGTTTTGGAATAAAAAGAATTTTAATAATGGAAACTTTCATATAAAACTTCATTATCATGTTTTTGGGCCTAGTTTATGACTCCATGACAGGAACTCATTCTGTACAACATAGCAAGAAAATTGGAAACGAAAATCCGGTGCATAGTTTTTAAGGACTAAACATTAACCATTTAATGTTTGCTTAGCAACCGCTTGTAGTTTTGAAAGAAAAATACAGTGACTGAAAATAAGTTGCAACCATGTCTAACAGTAGATTTCAAAGATTCTTGAAATATAGTCATTATTAGAAATTAACATCAACATAAAATTTGAAGGAGTACTGCTGTGTCCACCTAATTCTAATATTTACTATAAAATCATAAAGAAAATGGCTTCTAGAACTCCTCTCTCCTCTATTTTTGGGTGCATACGTATAGTCAGTGTAATGTGGCCCTCTGTGATTTTGTAGGTAGGATAGTATGTGTATCTGGACTATCTCAGAGGCCATGCAGGGCCCCTTCTGCCCACCTGGCAGTGAAGTTGGTGAGGCTGGAAAACGTACAAAAAACACACAAAGCCCAAAACTATTCAAGTTATTGGTCATGTCTCTTGAAAGCAAGCTTGTTTCTTATAAAATTCTTATAAAATCTTACAAAATCTTTCATTATATTCTTATAAAATCTTATAATTCTTATAAATTCTTTCATTATAAAAATTCTTATAAAATCTTTCATTATATTCATTCCTATGTTAGGAAAATATTTAGAATTTTTAGGAGTTTACTATTCCTTCCTTTACTTGTTTGCCCTTTTTAAATGATTTTTTAAGTTAAAATTCATCCAGTACTGCAAAGAACATAGAATTCTAACAGTTTGTCATTTTTCCTTGAATACCCTGTATCTGTGAAAATTCGTAATCTTCATTGCTTGGGATATGATGCTTACTTAAAGGTAGCTTAATAGAGGTATTGTAAAAAGTCAAAATATGGTAGGTCCTAAAACAGAGCCCATTCTTTATGCCTATATGTGTATGTTTTTTGTGTGCATTCACTCATTAACCAAGAAGGTTAGTACTTTCCTTAGTTTAAGAGTGAATTAAAGTAGTGCAAAGAGGTTAGGTAAATTAGTACTGTTAGTGACAGTGCTGAGATTCAAATCCAGGTTTCTGATCAAGAACCAATGTGTGCCTTACCTCTCCACTATGTGATAAATGCAGTTTTTGATTGTGAAAGCTAAGTATAGTTATAATGATATTTCCTAGGTTAGTACATGTATATGTATACATATATGTGTATATAAAATATATAATATATATGTTTTATGTGGTATAATATTATATTATTAAAAGAAGAAAAGAGGTGAACAGAACAGAATAAAAACTTCAGCAGTAGATCCAACTATTTGTAAGAGTTTCATATTGAACCAGTCAGATAAGATAATAGGGAAAAGACAGAAATATTAAAAACAACTGAGAAAAAAACAATATGAAGAAAAATAATGTAAATGCAATTTGATCTCATATTCTCAATACCATATTGGTTTAAGAATATAAGTTTAAAAAAATAAGAACATTAACAAATTGGAGAATAAAAATCATTTGATCATCTCAATAGATGCAGAAAAAGCTTTTGACAAAATTCAACATTCATTTATGATAAAAACTCTCCACAAAGTGGGTATAGAGGGAACATACTTCAACGTAATAAAGGCCATATATGACAAACCCACAGCTAACATCATACTCAACAGTGAAAAGCTGAAAGCATTTCCTCTAAGATCAGGAATGAGACAAGGATGCCCACTCTCACCACTTTTATTCAATATAGTATTGGAAATCCTAGCCACAGCAATCGGACAAGAAAGAAATAAAAGAAATCCAAATTGGAAAAGAAGTAAAACTATTACTGTTTGCAGATGGCATGTTACTATACATAGAAAATCCTAAAGATGCCATCAAAAAACTAGTAATGGCTTATCAATGAATTCAGTAAAGTTGCAGGCTACAAGATTAATATACAGAAATCTGTTGCTTTTCTATACACTAATAATGAACTAACAGAAAGAGAAATTAAGAAAACAATTCCATTTAGCATCACATCAAAAAGAAAATACCTAGGAAGTCTAAGGAGGTAAAAGACACATACTCAGAAAACTATACGACACTGATGAAAGAAATTGAAGATGACACAAACAGATAGATATAATGTATTTAAAAGAATTAATATTGTTAAAGTGACCATGCTACCCAAGGATATCTACAGATACATTGCAATCCCTATAAAAATACCAATGGCATTTTTCACAGAACTAGAACAAATAATTTTAAAATTTGTATGGAAACACAAAAGACCCTGAATACCCAAAGCAATCTTGAGAAAAAAAACAGAGCTGGAGGTATTGTGCTGCCTGACCTCAAACTATACTATGAAGCTGCAGTCATCAAAACTGTCCAGAACTGGCAGAGAAACAGGCATGTAGATCAATGGAACAGAATAAAGAGCCAAGAAATAAACCTACATACTTGTGTTCAGTTAATCTATGACAAAGGAGGCAAGAAAACAGTCTCTTGAGAAAAGACCATCTCTTCAGTAAGTGGTGTTGGGAAAACTGGATAGCTGCATGTAAAAGAATGAAATTAGAACATTTTCTCACATCATGTACAAAAGTAAACTTGAAATGGATTAAAGGCCTAAATGTAAGACCAGAAACCATAAAACTAGAAGAAAATATAGGCAGAACACTCTTTGACATGAATCATACCAGTGTTTTTCTGTATCTATCTCCTAAGGCAAAGGAAATAAAAGCAAAAATAAACTAATGAAACCTAATTAAACTTAAAATGTTTTGAACAGCAAAGGAAACCATCAACAAAACAAAAAGACAACATACTGAATGGGAGAAATTATTTGCAAATGATATGACCGATAAGGGGTTAATATTCCAAAATACATAAACAGCTCCTACAACTCAATATCAAAAAGAAAAAATCCAATTAAAAATGGGCAGAAGACCTGAATAGACCTTTTTCCAAAGAAGACATACAGATGGCAAACAGGCACATGGAAAGATGCTCAACATCGCTAATTATCAGAGAAATGCAAATCAAAACCACAATGAGATATCACCCACACCTGTCAGAATAGCTATCATCAAAAAGACCACAAATTACAAAAGTTGGCGAAGATGTGGAGAAAAGGGAACCCTTGTATACTGTTGGTGCAAATGTGAATTGGTGCAGTCACTATGGAAAGCAGTATGAAGGGTCATTTAAAAACTAAAAATAGAACTTTCATATGATCCAGCAGTTTTACTCCTGGGTGTATATCTGAAGAAAACGAAAACACTAGTTCGAAAAGATACACGTACCTCAATGTTCATAGCAGCATTATTTATAATAGCCAGTATATGGAAGTATTCTTAGTGTTCATCGACAGCTGAATGGATAAAGAAGATGTGGTATATATGTACAATGGGATACTACTCAGCCATAAGAAAGAATGAAATTTTGCCATTTGCAACAACATGGATGGACCTGAAGGGTATTATGCTTAGTGAAATAAATCAGGCAAAGATAAATACTGTATGTTATCACTTATTAGTGGAATCTAAGAAATAAGTGAATATAACAAAATATAAACAAACTCACAGATACAGAGATCCAACTAGTGGTTACCTGTAGGGAGAGAGAAGCTGGGAGGGGCAAGATCGGATTAAGAGGATTCTTAATTAAGAGGGGATTAAGAGGTTCAAACCACTATCTATAAAATAAATAAGCTACAAGGATATATTGTACATTACAGGGAATATAGCCAATATTTTATAATAACTCCAAATGGAGTATAATCTACAAAAATTTTGAATCACTCTGTTGTATACCTGAAATAGTAATTGTAAATCAACTATACCTCAATAACAAAATAGTGTTAAAATAAATGTCATCAAAATTAAAAAAAATAGGAATGGAGTGATTTTCTTTTATCTGTGTCAGTGACATAGTTCTTTATATTATAATTTTTAAAACCTCCAATCAGGTTTTAAAAGCAAATGGCAGATTGGAAAAATATTGTGGTACATTTATTTACCTAAAACTAAATATATTTATGCTCAAAGCAAATTAAGTAGACTATTCATAGCAAGAGAAAATGTAACTAGTGAATAAACTCTTGGGAAAGTGTTAAACCTTGTTAAAAATTAAAAGTGAAAATTAAGATAACATTGTACTTAGTAAATTAGCAAATTAGAAAACACTCAGGGTTGTACCCTAGGAAGAGATTTTTCTGCTTTAAAGTATATTGGGATAATTTTCTTTAGAGAATATTCTAGATAATAGCCAGGCATATTTGTCACGTTTCATGAATTAATTCTTTTGTTCATGAATTCAACAAACCTATTTTGAATTACTCATATATTTTAGATACCAAAGTAAATACTTGGAATGTGGAAGTTAATCCAGTGAGGTGTATGCTCTTGGGGTTCACTTTGATCAGGTATTCTTTGACCTGGAAATTTCGCTTTAGGGATTATAATATAAAGAAATAAAAGAACCCATTTTGCATGAAGATATTTATAGATGTATACAATGCAATTTTTAAAAAAACTTGGGGGGAAATCTCCAAGTGCCTAGTGACTGGGAAATGATTATGTAGACCATGGTATAAAGAGGAACACTTCATTGCTGTTAAAATGAAAACGCAGACCTGCGATACATATAAATCCACAAATAATAAATCCAAAGAATAGAACCTAGTTGTGTGGATACACTGGTTACAGTTATCTAAAAAGTTATGGCTGGACATAGAGTTTGGAAGAAGGCATAAAATTGTATATATAATTTACCTATGACAAAATGGACTTTATATTTCATTTTTTTACTATTTCCTTTATATTTGTCATAAGTGTACATGGATTTCACATTTTTGTTTTAAAATACACAGACACATATATAACAAAAGACTCCAGCAATAGAATATTTTTACAAGTGAAATTTTACCTTTATTTTATGGAATGACCTTTTTAAGAAATGATGACAAAAATATAAAGACTAATCATATGAAAGTTGCATGGTTGTATTTTTTTCTCCCAATTTTTAACTCACTGCATAAATTAGCAAGACCTCATGATGTATTATGCACATTTTTTTAATCTTTTTTTTAATGAATCCCAGGAAAGAATCTTGCTTGCTTTATCACTATGAAAAATAGAAACAATAAGAGTGATGGTGTCCATCCCCAAACTCCCTCATCTCCTTCATGTTTCTTCAGATGTCACTGCCTACACTGTCCAGAGGTTCTGTCTTCCACTGTTCTTGCTCCTGGCCAAAGCCAGCCCCTCTACCTGTGTCTGAGAGCTCATCCCTTCTCTCCTATTCAAAGCTATCATTCCAGCTATTTCCCCCTTTCTTTTATAAATTTCTCTTTCTTCTGGATCATTCCCATAAACATGCTGTTATTTTTTCCATCTGAAAAAAAAAAAAAACCTTTCTACCTCACTTCATCTTTCAGTTACTATCACATTTATCTCCTTTTTTTTTTTTTTTACACAAAACAGTTGCCTGTGGCATTCCTTCTCTTCCGTTCCTCTCTTTCCATTTTTTTGTTACCCCCTTCCCAGGCAGGATTTTGCCCTTACAATTCTACCAACGTCTCTCTTGTCAAGATTCCATGCCCTCTGTGTTGTGCTCAGTCCAAGAGCAGTTTTCAGTCCTCATCCTGTTTGACCTGTCAAAGGCATTTGACACAGGCAATCATGACTTTGTGAAGTACTTTCGTTGGCTTCTTGGACGCCACACTGTCCTGGATTTTCCTTAGGCTGTTCGTTCTCAATGGGCTTTGCAGATTCTTCCTCATCTCCCATACCTCTTTAACTTTGGCAAGCCCCAAGGATCACTCCTTGGAGCTCTCCTCCTCTGCGTTTGCATTCACACTGTGGGTGATCAAATCATCTCACTGGGATGCCTTCTGTGTGCTGACAACTCCCAAATCTAGATCTCAGTCCAGACCTCTCTCCAGATCTCTAGACTTCTGTCCACAGCTTCTCACCCAGGTTCCTGCTTTGCCCACCATCTTCCACATACCAGGTAAGGGCATCCTTCCTGGTGTTTGGGTCAAAAGCCTTGGAGTTGTCCTTAACTCTCATGCCCCACATTCAATCTGCCAGGAAATCCTCTGAATCTGTATGCTTATAGATTATATAACTGTAATTAGCTTCTAATTATATCTAGACTCTGTTTCTCATCACTTCCACTGCTATTCACCCTGATCCAAAATGCCATCTCTCACTTGGAGCATTGCAAACTCTCCTAATACTTCACTTTGTCTTTTTCTTGACCCTTTTGCTACCTTTTCTCCACAAGACAGCCAGAATGATTCTTACGTAAATAGGATTATGCCAGTTCACTACTACTCATAGTGCTGCCCTTAGTAGCTCCCCATCTCGCTCAGAGTAAAAGCCAGTGGCCTGCAGTGCTGTAGTGTTCTTGCCTTTCCCCTCTCCTCCTGTGATCTTACTTATCCTCCCTACTCCTGCTGCAGCCACCCTGGCCTCTAGGAACAAACAAGTCATCCTCCCAAGCCTTTGCAAGGGCTGTTTCCTCTGCTAAGAAAGCACTCCCCAGATATCCACTTCAGTCCCTCATCTTTGCATTTCCTAAAATGCCTCTTAGTGAGATTTTCCTTAATCTCTCTGTTTAAAGTTTCAGCCCCTCCCACCGGCATTCCCTATTCTCTTTTTTAAAATTTCTTATTTTTTTGCTCTATTTTTTCACCCTGTTTTATTTTTCTCTATGATACTTTTCACTAACTGATATTTGTTACATATTCTTTCCCTCCACTAGAATGTAATCTTCATGAAGGCAGGTTTTTATTTTTCTGTTTTGTTTACTCCTGTTCCATGAGTACATAGTATAGTATCTGTCACACAGCAGACATTCAATAAATGCTTAATGAGTAGATAAAAACTAAAACTGTAACCCTGGTGAGTAATTTTTGAGCTGAGATTGGATTATCTGTGCATCAGGGATATTGTAGGAAGTGTGTGCAGTGGGTGGAGGTAATGTTCTCTAGGGTTGCTTCTGATTCAAGTCTGTGGTTTCAAACTTTTTAAAGTAGTTGGGAAAAAACATTAATTTTAGGTTCAATTAAGACATTTACAAGTCTTATATTGTTCTCAGTACCTGGGACAAAAGCAGATCTCTTCATCAGTCTTGCGAGTCCAAAAAAAATAGAAGTTGATTCATGTATGAAAAATGACAGTCTCAGGGATGAATTTACAGTAACTACATTGACATACAATGGTGAAATCAGCTGGCATGCAAACTTATTACGTGATGCATGTCCTTTTCAGATGGTACTAATGCTCTAATGTCTCTTATCTTTCCTCACAGGGAGATTGGTGGGAAGAATGATTATGATTCAAATAGTTGCATCTTTATAGTTGAACCCAGAATTAAAATAAGATGGGAAGGGGCGTTGGAGAGTCATATTTCACTCAGACTATAAAAGAGACCTGGTCTCTTTTCCCTGACCTTCAATCATCTCTGTGATGACTCCAGTTTTCAAAGTTCATTGAATCTTTCTCTTGGAGAAAGATCCATACTGGATATGGAATTTGAAATCTTCTCTTGTTCTCTTCTTAGTGCTCAATCTGAATTTCATAAAAGACACTATTTTCCACTTATGGGTTTGCTTATAAATTTAGGGGACAAAACATATATGTAAGTGTATTATGATGTGATAAATGTTAAAAGAGGGTATTAAATGTATGGAATTTAAAAAATAAGTATCATGATCTTGAGGTTGCTCTGATCCTTAAATGATTTAGATTTTAAATCTGGGTATGAAAAGTGGGGCTGTGTTTCAAGTGAAGCCAGTTTGTAACTCTTCATAGCAATGAAGTGGCATGATAAGTTGTGATAATTAAAATACTAGTCTTAGATTACATTTTAAACTTTTGTTTGAATATAAGTGCTTCAGATAAATGTAGAAACTTAAACTGTCAAACAAAATAAATTATGTTATGAAGACCTGGCTCAAGCCAGATTTTCCAGTTTACCATTCTAGTTTTTAATCTTGTAAACCGCTTTAACCCTTAATAACTATGAAAAAGTCCCTGCATCCCAGACACACTTTCTTACGCCTTTCTCTATACCTCTTCTATTAACATATGTGATATTCATATCTCATTGATCCAGATGGTAATAGAAAAATATGTGAAGCACAGTAGCATGGATAAAATCTACCTGGAGCTAGCAGGTCAGATTCACAAAGAATTTACTTCATAGAGTTCTTTGTGTTGGCAAATTGATAAGGTATTTTCTATTAAAAGCTTAGTATAGTTCCTAGTACTTAGTAAATGCTCAATAAAAATTAACTAATAATATTGTTGTTGTTATAATTGTTTTTACATAGCTGTTTTTTCTATCATACTGTAAATTTTAGAAGTACAGAGACCATGTCTTTGCCCACCCCTAACTCCTTTTTAAATCTCTGTGGTCTAGCTGAGTCCTGGCACCTGTGTTTGATTGACTGATCAGAAATTTTCCTCCCGTTTTCTTTCTGTTGTAGCTAGACATCAATACCTATTGGATTGTTGAATAGAACTAGATTATGCTCATTAAGTTTTACTGGCATGTTAGTAATGAAAATCTTTTGTATTTTTGTAGGCCTATAATTTGCGTATTAGTATGAGTACAGATAGGCCACTTACCTAGTTTCACATCCATAATTCATAGTGAAATGGAGAGAGAAATTTTGAAATTTCCATAGTGTGATTTGAACCTTAAACTTTAGGGCTGGATAGAAAGAAATCGATTTACTACATTAATACATGAAATGTCATTACTCTTTGTTGTCAGTAGTTGGCCAGTTTCAACTTTAATTGAAGTGTAGGCTATTGTTAACGGTATACAAAAATACAGCAAAAGATTCTAATAATATGCTTTTATTTTTAGATCAGATTTTCTTCTTATCCTGTGAAATAAACAGGAATAAATAAATGACACTTTAATATTGTAACAGTGTCAACATAAGTAAAATTTATAGAATCTAATGACATTTAGATGGGTGAATTTATTGTCAATATTTAACTTACTGCACAAAGTGTGATACATAAAGTGGAATTCAGGGATCTTATTTTATATAACAAAATATCTACATGTGTACATCTTTACCAAGAATCTCTTACTAAAGATTCTATGGCAGTAACTTCATTTTCTTTTTCATAAGGCAATATAAAATAGCCACAAATAGAAAGGACATTATTTATTGTGAATAAGCAGATATTGAGATACAGGAAGTAAGAACTCATTTTGAAAAATTGAGTTGCTTAGCCTGATTAAGAAAAACATGAATGTTGGAAAAGAAACACATAATTTTGTGATATTCATTTGGTAATTACACAGTCATTTATTTAACCTTCATCTGTGTAAGAGATTTTGTTCTGGAGCATTTTCAAAATTAATATTTTTCTAAAATTAACACCATTTTCAAATATACATTTATATGTATTAAGCATTCAGAATTCTACTTGTTGATAGGCATTAAAGATTTGCATATAGATAGCCACTGCTGTGGTTTATAGTTATCTTTTATTTGTTCTAAGTGAACAACTAGTGGACTTAACCCAACTTGCATTAAAAGAATTTGTAGATGTGAACTCAAAGCCACTGTCAGTAAATTTTTCTATTTCTAAGCAGTCATGAAGATGAGGTATCCAGAGATAAGACATAGAGGCACACAGTGCCTTAATAGTTCAAGAGGGAATGAGTTCTTGGAATTATAGATCAACAGACATGACATTAATTTCTAGCAAAATTATAAAATATTAAAGTGAAGATTTGGAAGCATTTAGAAAACAGTCTGACGATTACTAAGACCTTTTGTGGGTTCAGTAGGAATATGTATCATTAAACTAACCTCATTTTTTTTTCTTTGAAAGCATTGTTGGGTTGGTAGATTAGGGAAATTCTGCAGATAAAGAATTTGACATACTCCTTTTATTTAACATATTTGTAGAACATTTACTTTGTACTTGGTGGTGAACAAAATAAACTTTATTAAACCTGTGGGGGATAATGATAACAAGTAATCTCTGAAATTTGGCAGATAAAAAAGATGAGGCTTCGTTGGATGCTCTATCATGGTTAAAGAGTAGGCCCAGAAGGAGGTCACTAACAGGGTACAACCCAAAGCTCAGTCCTTCATGCTCCATGCTTATCAAATCTGGGGAGCCCAGAGCAAGCCAAATCACTGTTATGCTCAATAACAGAGGTAATATTGAAAAATTTTCAAGATACTGGAATGCTCTGAAAAATTGGGAAAAATTAAAAGTCACAGGTAATATGCTTATAATATCTTTATACTATCTTTTACACTTCAAATATGTTTGCAGTATTCCTTTCGACCCACACTTCGACCTGGCCAGCAGTGAAACAGACTTCTCCAGTGTATGTCCATAGGGAGACTATAGGAGTCTGTCCAAGTAGGCAGTCTGCTTACGGGATAGAAAGGCCTCTTTAAAACCTGAAGGAGAAGTCTGCATTCTATTCAGAGCCTGACTGGAGGACCTCTGTAGTCCCACCTGATTCTAAAATCCAAAGGGCTTCTTCTTCTTCTTCTTTATTATTATTATTTTTTTTTGTGGTACGCGGGCCTCTCACTGTTGTGGCCTCTCCCGTTGTGGAGCGCAGGCTCCGGACACGCAGGCTCAGCGGCCATGGCTCAAGGGCCCAGCCACTCCGCGGCACGTGGGATCTTCCCAGGGCATGAACCCGTGTCCCCTGCATAGGCAGGCGGACTCTCAATCACTGCGTCACCAGGGAAGCCCCAAAGGGCTCCTTTGATGATTACAGTGGAGAAATGGTTTTGTCAAATCTGCAAGGGAACTTGCCCTCTGTAATGGAATAAATCAGCTAATATTGCATACTACTTAAGAGAAGAGACACTGTCCCCTTTTTGTAACTTCTTATTAGTGTTTAGTAAATGTTGTTTGACTCACTGACAACACCTGAGTCATTTTATTTTATTACTTTTGGCTCCTGTGTTTTGAATTATCAAATTTATTCTTCTTGAACATAGTTTGAGCCTGTTTTTATGAAATCAAGAACATTATTTCCTGTTGTTCTTTTTATAAAGAGGATTGGTAGAATATGAAGAAGGCAACTCTGCAAGCCATATGTCTCTGGCATCCTCTGGAATTCCTTAATTCTCTCTTGACTCTAAATGATTCATTCTGCCACTTGCATGATTCCTCTCAAGAAAGTCAATGATTTAGTGTTCTTGAGGTGATTGGCTTGCAAATAATCTTGTGATCTTAAGCACTTTTTGGTAAATTTACCAATTTCTGAAAACTAGAAATTATTTTCACACTTACTTGAGTTGTAATTGAGTTATTTAGAACAGATATTCAAAGATTAATAGGCTCTCAAAACTAGTAGGTGTGGGCTCAATACTACACGTTCATCTTCAGTTTTGTTGTTATTAAAAAATATTTTGCCAAAGAAATTCTTACCTTGTAAAAATGAAAGCCAACTGTTTTGTCACATGCCTTTCCTGGAGCTTAGGTCCCCACCCCTTCCTATCCCCTCATTTTCTTCCCTCCTCCATGCTCATTATACGTTGGTGTTTTTACTCTGATAAGAAGGTTGGTGTTTCTCAATATTAGGTAAAGTGTGAATAAAGCCACCTTTCTTTGCTTTGTTTATTGATCTGTAATATACCACATACATAGTATACTTTTTTGGCTGCATTGGGTCTTCGTTGCTGCATGCAGGCTTTCTCTAGTTGTGGCAAGTGGGTGCTACTCTTCGTTGCTGTGTGTGGGCTTCTCATTGTGGTGGCTTCTCTTTTTTTTTTTACTAATTTATTGGAGTATAATTGCTTCACAATGGTGTGTTAGTTTCTGCTTTATAACAAAGTGAATCAGTTATACATATACATCTGTTCTCATATCCCTTCCCTCTTGCGTCTCCCTCCCTCCCACCCTCCCTATCCCACCCCTCCAGGCGGTCACAAAGCACTGAGCTGATCTCCCTGTGCTATGCGGCTGCTTCCCACTAGCTATCTACCTTACGTTTGGTAGTGTATATATGTCCATGCCTCTCTCTCGCTTTGTCACAGCTTACCCTTCCCCCTCCCCATATCCTCAAGTCCAATCTCAAGTAGGTCTGTGTCTTTATTCCTGTTTTACCCCTAGGTTCTTCATGATATATTTTTTTCTTAAATTCCATATATATGTGTTAGCATACGGTATTTGTCTTTCTCTTTCTGACTTACTTCACTCTGTATGACAGACTCTAGGTCTATCCACCTCATTACAAATAGCTCAATTTTGTTTCTTTTTATGACTGAGTAATATTCCATTGTATATATGTGCCACATCTTCTTTATCCATTCATCCGATGATGGACACTTAGGTTGTTTCCATCTCCAGGCTATTGTAAATAGAGCTTCAGTGGACATTTTGGTACATGACTCTTTTTGAATTCTGGTTTTCTCAGGGTATATGCCCAGTAGTGGTATTGCTGGATCATACGGTAGTTCTATTTGTACTTTTTTAAGGAACCTCCATAGTGTTCTCCATAGTGGCTGTACCAAACCACATTCCCACCAGCAATGCAAGAGTGTTCCCTTTTCTCCACACCCTCTCCAGCATTTATTGTTTCTAGATTTTCTGATGATGGCCATTCTGACTGGTGTGAGATGATATGTCATTGTAGTTTTGATTTGCATTTCTCTAATGATTAATGATGTTGAGCATTCTTTTATGTGTTTGTTGGCAGTCTGTATATCTTCTTTGCAGAAATGTCTATTTAGGTCTTCTGCCCATTTCTGGATTGGGTTGTTTGTTTTTTTGTTATTGAGCCGCATGAGCTGTTTATAAATTTTGGAGATTAATCCTTTGTCAGTTGCTTCATTTGCAAATAGTTTCTCCCATTCTGAGGGTTGTCTTTTGGTCTTGTTTATGGTTTTCTTTGCCGTGCAAAAGCTTTGAAGTTTCATTAGGTCCCATTTGTTTATTTTTTTTATTTCCATTTCTCTAGGAGGTGGGTCAAAAAGGATCTTGCTGTGATTTATGTCATAGAGTGAAAATGACTCTACTACCCAAAGCAATCTACAGATTCAATGCAATCCCTATCAAACTACCACTGGCATTTTTCACAGAACTAGAACAAAAAGTTTCACTATTTGTATGGAAACACAAAAGACCCCGAATAGCCAAAGCAATCTTGAGAACGAAAAATGGAGCTGGAGGAATCAGGCTCCCTGACTTCAGACTATACTACAAAGCTACAGTAATCAAGATAGTATGGTACTGGCACAAAAACAGAAAGATAGATCAATGGAACAGGATAGAAAGCCCAGAGATAAACCCACGCACATATGGTCACCCTTATCTTTGATAAAGGAGGCAGGAATGTACAGTGGAGAAAGGACAGCCTCTCCAATAAGTGGTGCTGGGAAAACTGGGCAGGGACATGTAAAAGTATGAGATTAGATCACTCTCTAACACCATACACAAAAATAAGCTCAAAATGGATTAAAGACCTAAATGTAAGACCAGACACTATCGAACTCTTAGAGGAAAACATAGGCAGAACACTCTATGACATAAATCACAGCAAGATCCTTTTTGACTCACCTCCTAGAGAAATGGTGGCTTCTCTTGTTGCGGAGCATGGGATCTAGGCACACAGGCTTCAGTAGTTGCAGCACGCGGGATCAGTAGTTGCAGCACGTGGGCCCTAGAGTGGGTGGGCTTCAGTAGTTGTGGTGCGTGGGCTCAGTAGTTGTGGCTCACGGGCTCTAGAGCACAGGCTCAGTAGTTGTGGTTCATGGGTTTAGTTGCTCCACAGCATGTGGGATCTTCCTGGACCAGGGATCCAACCCGTGTCCCCTGCATTGGCAGGTGGATTCTTAACCATTGCGCCACCAGGGAAGTCCCATAGTATACTTACTGTGTCAACAATGTTTCAAGACAAGGCCCCTAGCTCTTCTTCACCCTGAGTAACACCCCCGAAATCCAATCCATATAGAACTTATGGAGCTGTGATAGCTGTTTAGGTAATTACCTGTCCTTAAAAGGCAGCCATTGTTGATTATTGGGTTCAAAAAGCATTCTGAAGAGTCTATGATTCTTACCCCCAAACACTTGACTGGCTAGTCAGATGCAGTTTCTTCTAACTTGTAATTCCTTTTATATGTGATTTGAGGTCAGTCAGAAAGATAGCAGTTTTAAAATAAAGTGGTCTTGCAAAATCAGTGTTTAAATGTCATCTTCTTCAATTTAGATATTAGTAAGATATTCACGTTCTACCAAGCAGGTTTTTTCTTCGTTGTTGTTTTTTTTTTTTTTTTTTTGAGAAGGAACTGCTCACACTGTGGTACTTATTATCTTTAACTCTTCCTCTTTTGAGCTTCATGTCTTAAAAGAAATGTTATACCACTGATTCCTTTTACTTGATTCCTAATACTTAATTCCTTTTACTTTAAACATGTTTTCAGGCCACTAAAAAAATGAGTATCTCTCTTCCTCCCTCCCTTCCTTCCTTCATACAAAAATTTAGTAAAGTACAGTGGAAGAAAAAACCTGGAAGGTTAGGAAGAAATTGTAATACTCTTTCTGTCTGTAGTCTTTTAGTTTTTATTTAAAAAAATTTATTCTGATAAAAGCACTTAAGATATCTACTCTTAAATTTTTCAGTGTATGGTAATGTGTTGATAACTATAGGTACAATGTTGTACAGCAGATCTGTAGAACTTATTCATTGTGCTTAAGTGAAACTTTATGCCCAGTGGTTAGCAGCTCCCCATTCCTCCCTCTGCACAGCCCCTGGAAACCACCAGTTTGCTCTCTACCTCTATGGGTTTGACTGTTTTAGCTACCTCATTTTAAGTGGAGTCATGTCATTTTCCAATTCATCTGACTTGAGCTGTTTCCTCTTCTTGAAATATATTTCTTTCCCTAGGCATTGTTCAAAGTATTCTAATGTCTCAACTCATTTAATCTTCATAGCATACAATAATGTTATTTCTCATTTTATAAAATAGGATCTCAGACACAGGAGATTGAATAACTTTCTGAAGGACATGCATTTAGTAAGTTGTGGAGGTGAGATTTGAAGCCAGTGGTTTAACCACGGAGTCTGGTCTCTTAACCACTGCACCATGCTGCTTCAAGCTGGTAATAAGAATACCTGTTTCATGGAGTTGGGGTGAAAAGTAAATGAGACAAACTGTACAAAGGTCTTAGAATAGTGCCTAGCATATAGTAAATATATACTAAGTATTAGCTATTAGCATTTCATTTTGATTTTAATAAGTCTATCATGTATCTTCCTCAGTGGGATAGTACAAATGATATTGATACTGATTGTAATGTGACTTGTTCCGTGAACTTATATATTTTACCAGCCCCTTCTGAGTCGTTAGCATTAGCTATAGGGAAAATAGTACCCACTTCATAGTGGTTTATGAATATTAAATTAGGTAGCATTATATAAGAGTAACTGGTACATATAAATGTCTAGTAGTGTTGGCTTACTCTGCTCCCTTATGAGATGTGTGTTCCTTAAAGACAGGGTCAGTGTTTTATTATTTTTGCATTCAACCAAGGGTGTATCACAGCTGCTGGCACATAGTAGGCACTTTGTAAATGCTTGTAGAATAAGTGAATGAGAGCATTGGAAGGAGAAAGAACAGAAGGAAGGACATATGAGTGGAAATTTTTCTCCTGGAGGTAATTTTCTTCTAGGGAAAGAAGGTTATTTGAAGGCCACATGGATCTAAAAGCTTACTTTTTTTGATATTTAATTCTAAAGTATTATACAACTAATACGGCCACTTAAGGACTGAAGAGTGGAAGAGAGTGGAGAGACAAAGAAAGGGTAAGAGATTTAGTAAGTACTATAGACATGTTACATTCTAAAACTCTAGATAATACTCTTTAGCAGTAGCTTCAGAGTCTTAGCGCCAGTGATCAGGGGCCTTTGGAAATCGAATTAGATGATTAGCCTTTATTTTCAACAAATTATTTACTCTTTGCCTATAGGTCTTTGATGAATCCTTTCTGAATGGAACTGCAGCCAAAGGTGGTAGTGAGGGGCATGGAAGTTTGATGAGGGTGTGTGTGTGTGTGTGGTTGCATCACCAGTAACAAGAGCAAACAACTTGGTATCTGATGAAATCAAACTGAGGACATATTCTCTATCTTCACCGTCAGTGCTAAGGCAGCAGTTGGGAGGGAAGATGTGTTTTCAAAGGTTGGTTGTGATGTTCTGTCTCAAGGCCTCATTATGTCTCTTGGGATGAGGTAGTGAAACTTATGTCCTGAGACTAACCTTTGGTAACAACATGAGAGAAGTCTAGCTTGATAGGTCAGTCCCTCAACTTGGTGATTTCTCCAGAAACATGTTGCAGTGTTAGGTCAAGGGAACAACTAGGATCTGTCCGTAGCTTTAGAGGCACACCTAATTACACTGCCCATCAATTGTGTCCTGGCAGTTATGTGTGCCACGATCTTGTTACAGGTCTTTCTGCTTGTGGGTAAGAGGCAACAGTGCCTCTGTCCATTGTTCTTTCCTCTTAGTTTCTAATTGTTTGGCTTTTAAGACTGAATTGTTTGGAATACCTTCTGCTGTTGAGGTAGTAAGGAAAAGAGTGTGGTATTTTTCACCAGAGGGAAAAATGAAATATTTCTTACCCATAGGAATAAAACATGAGACTAGACATGTAACTTCTTTGTGAGCCTCTCTTGTTTCTCATTTCAGGTTTGGTTTTGCCATGTTATTGGTGACCATAGGTTAAGAAAACATATGCCATCAAAAGAAAAGACCACACTTCCTTTTCTCATAGCAACGTGTTTATTTTTATTTATTTTTATGAATAGATAAAATCAGAAGTCTTCAAATTAAATTGTTTTCCGGAAAGATGATATCAGGTGGGAACAGGGAGATTAAGAAAAAAAATCACCCAGGCCACCTGCATTTCGACTGCCAATGTATCTGCTATTGGTGCCCGGATTAGCATCTCCCAGGTGGCATTGCTTCAGAAGTTTCCCAGGTTTCGCCCTCGCTTGGAAGGCAGCATGGAGTAGTGGAGTGGAGGGAACTTGGCATATGAAATTGGAAATCCTGTGTTATGGTCTTGCTTTTGTCTTTTACTTAAATATGTGATTTTTGACAAGTCACTTAACCCCTCTGGGCTTGCTTTCTCTTCTATAAAGTAAGAGAGTTTCATCAGATTCTAGGCAGAGTTTCTTTTAACATAGGCACTTCATTGACCAGATGAGAGGAAAGAAAAATGAGTACTGAGATGATCTGCCACCTTCCAGGCCCCTTTCTTAAGGCGAAATGGACACAAAAACAGAGTGTGTCAGGCCTTAATGGGAGAGAGCTCAATCCTAGGCTCATAAAATTACAAGATGCTACATAGATAACTTAAGTTCATTATGAAAATGAGGCTTTAAGTCCAAGCCTGCCTTATGGTATATTTTTTTTGCATTCATCCTAAATCATTTTAGCTTTTAACAGACTGCTGTTTCCCTCCACTAGGAATTGGTACTCAGTTCTGGACAGCTCTTCAATTGAATGACCTCATTTACGTTAAATTTTGTTATTTGAGCCAGTGCTTTGAGAAGCTTGCTTTGCTGGCTATTTGTCTATTTCTTGTTATTTAAGGCACCTTGTTGAAGCTGAAGAGTACACTTAAAAAATAATTAATTAATTAATTAATTAATTAATTTTATTTTTGGCTGTGTTGGGTCTTCGTTTCTGTGTGAGGGCTTTCTCTAGTTGTGGCAAGCAGGGGCCACTCTTCATCGTGGTGCGCGGACCTCTCACTATCGTGGCCTCTCTTGTTGCAGAGCACAGGCTCCAGACGCACAGGCTCAGTAGTTGTGGCTCCAGGGCCCAGTTGCTCTGCGGCATGTGGGATCTTCCCAGACCAGGGCTCGAACCCGTGTCCCCGGCATTAGCAGGCAGATTCTCAACCACTGCGCAACCAGGGAAGCCCAGAGTACACTCTTTGAAAGTGTTTTTTAATGGAAAACTGTTGCATTGAAAAGTGGCTTTGTGTTTTCATAGACCACACAATTCTAAGCCAACTGACACGGTTTCAAAGTAGTTTTTGGTGGATAGAACACACAGGTAAATACTTGAGAGCCCAGTGCTTGTAGTTTGAAGTATTTGTAAGTATTAAAGATGGAGAAGAGAGCATGACCCAGGTCTGGAGTTTCCTATTTGATTATTTTTACAGCATCTTAGAATACATTGACGTTTTGCCGTTACCTTGCGAGATGTGCACTTCTTCTTCAATAAATGTATCAGTTAAAAGCATTTGGTCTAATGTCCAATATTCTGAATATTTAATTGTTACTAATATTGTTGGAATACCTTTTACTAACTCCCAAATCCATATGTGTATCTGTACTATACACCGTAAAGGAAAACAACTGCATTTTAAAATATGGTGAGTGATACCTAGTGCTGGTTAAAATGGAGTAGTAAGTCCTCTACATCCTGTCTCTCCACTGATTACAGTTAAAAAGTCTGGAAATGGGGCTTCCCTGGTGGCGCAGTGGTTGAGAATCTGCCTGCCAATGCAGGGGACACAGGTTCGAGCCCTGGTCTGGGAAGATCCCACATGCCGTGGAGCAACTAGGCCCTGGAGCCACAACTACTGAGCCTGCACGTCTGGAGCCTGTGCTCCACAACAAGAGAGGCCGCAATAGTGAGAGGCCCGGGCACCGTGATGAAGAGTGGCCCCCGCTTGCCGCAACTAGAGAAAGCCCTTGCACAGAAATGAAGACCCAACACAGCCAAAAATAAAAAAAAAAAAAAAAAAAAAAAAAAGTCTGGAAGTGATGCAGAACACAGTTGAGGACTTTGAAAAGTAAATGATTACAGGCAAACTGGGGAGGGACATCATATTTTGAAGGCTAACTGGTATGGCAGTGAATTTACTATTTGTTTTGTTCCTCCTTAATCTCCTGTGGGTGGGCTTTTTTCTTTCTTTCCTCTCCTGGTGCTGCTTTCAGGCCAGCTCTGGTCACAAAGCTGTGCTGCTGCAGTGGTAGTGGCAATGGTGCAGGCAACAAGATGCTGAGATAGAGCCCACTTTCTGCCTAGAGGAACCAGGAAAGGGGTCTTTGGGCTCTAGAGAGTGTGTGGGGAAATTACTGTTACTTTTCTCTCTAGTTTATCTTGCTACTTTGCCCAAGGGCAGTCCCAAATATCTGCAGTGTAAAAGATGAAAGTTCTGAGGGAAATCCTGAACTTCTAGACAATAGATTGTGAAAAGGGGACCCTGGGAGCAAGAGAGTGTCAGGGAAATTTTGGAGAAGAGAGAGATGAAAAGAGGGAGCTTGTAATTTGTGTGTAAATCAACACAAGTCCCAAGTTCACCCCTAAGCTGCATATGCACAGATCAGTTATGCCCAAAGGGGCATAACAAAGTTTATGGTATAAGCTACCATTCAAGTCCCAGACTATTCCCTAAATAACCCAAATAGCATAGGCTGTTGAAAACTGGTTTGATATAGAGTTATTTCCTACAGAAGGCAGGGCAGAATTTGTATTCTGAACCTAACTGGATTGACTGACTACTCAAACACACGAAAAAAGTAATCTACATTTGCTAAAGGATTTTAAGAGTACCCAGAGACTCACAACATATAATATTCAATATATCTAGAATATAACCCAAAATTACTTGACATACAAAGAACCAGAGAGCTCTGACCAATTCTCAAAGGAAAAATCAACAAATGATAATTGCAAGATGACCCAGATGATGGGTTTATCAGACAAAGAATTTAAAACAGCTTTTATAACTATGAACTAAGAGATAAAAGTGAATACTCTTGAAATGAATGGAAATATAGAGGTTCTCAGCAAAAAAAAAAAAAAAAAAAAAAGAAACTGTAAAAAAGAACCAAATGGGTATTTTAGAACTGAAAAATACAATATCTGAAATTAAAACAAAAACAAAAACTTTGCACAGGCGTTTTAGCAGAAGGGAGAAAACAGAAGAGTCAGTGAACTTCAGATAGATCAGTAAAAATTATTCAAACAATAGAAATTATCCAAAGGAAAAGAGGAGCAAGATTTTAATTAACTAAAGCCTAAGGGCCTGTGGGACAATATTAGAGGGTCTAAAATTTATGACATCAGAATCCCAAAAGGAGAGGAGAAAAAGTTGGATTCAGGAAGAAAAAAAATTGAAGAAGTAACAGCTGAAAACTTCTCAAATTTGGTGAAAGGTATAAACTTACAGATTCAAGAAACTCAGTGAACTTCAAGCAGTGTCAATTCAAAGAAAGCCATACTTAAATATATTATAATCAAACTGTTGAAAATCAAAGATAAAAAACCTTGAAGGCAGTGAGAACGGCACCCCCCTCGCCCCTCCAGCCCTGCACCTCCAGTATACACTAGGGACTCTAATGATTGTGGTTTTCTCATCAGAAATCATGGAAGCCAGAAGACAGTGGAAGAAAACCTGTGAAGTGCTGAAAGAGAAAGCTGTCAACCCAGAATTTGATATCTAGTGAAAATATATCTTTCAGGAATGAAAGGAAAAGAAAAGCATTCTAAATAAAGGAAAATTAAGAATATTTATTGCTAGCAGCTCTAACCTAAAATATTAAGAAATTTTTCAGACTGAAGGGAAATGATACCACAAGGAATCTTAGAACATCAGGAATGAAGGAAGAGCAACAGAAGTAGTAAATAACTGGGTAAATATAGTATTCTATTTTTCTCCTTTTAAGTTCTTTAAATTATGTGTGGTGTTCAAAACAAAATTCATGGCATTGTCTGATGCTTTTTCAGTGTATGTAGTTTAATATATGTGACTCCTATTACCGAGGGGGAGGTGAAGGGTTCTCTATTGTTTTGAGTCTTCTGCATTTCACTGAAAGTGGTAAAATATGAATTTTAAGTAGACTGAAAAGTTAAGGATGTATACTGTAACCCTTAGAGCACATACTACAAAGATAATACCAAGTGATACTGACAAATGACCCAATATATAAATTAAAATGGAATATTGAAAAACAGTCAAAAAATCCAAAACAAGGCAATAAAGAAGAACAGAAGAACAAGAAGCAGAATATATAAACAGAAAACAAATAATAAATTAATTACAAAATTATATTAAATGTAAATGGTCTAAATACAGCAATTAAAAGACACAGGTTTTCAGATTGACTTAAAAGGAAATCTGTGTACTTAATACAAAAAAAAAAGATGACATTAAATATAGTGGTAGGGCTTCCTTGGTGGCGCAGTGGTTGAGAGTCTGCCTGCCGACGTAGGGGACACCGGTTCGTGCCCCGGTCTGGGAGGATCCCACATGCCACGGAGCGGCTGGGCCCGTGGGCCATGGCCGCTGGTCCTGCGCGTCTGGAGCCTTTGCTCCGCAACGGGAAGGGCCGTGGTGGTGAGAGGCCCGCATACCGCAAAAATAAATAAATAAAAATAAATATAATGGTAAATATAGGTTAAAAGCTAACAGAATGGGAAAAGATATATCATGCTAACACTAAGTAAAAGAAAAGTTCAGTGTCTATGTTAATATCAGATGAAGTAGCTTCAGAACAAGGACATTTTTCTGAGATGTCCTTTGATAAGTGAATGGATAAATAAACAGTGATACATTTATACAATCTATACATATTGCTCACTGCTAAAAAGAAATGAGCTATCAAGACACACACACAAAAAATCAAGGAATATGCATTTAAACATATTACTAAATGAAAGAAGCCAATCTGAAAAGCCTGCATACTGTATTATTCCAACTATGTGACATTCTGGAAAAGGTAAAACTATGGAGACAGTAAAAAGATTGCCAGGATTTGGAGGGAAGGTGGGAGAGAGGAATGAATGGAGAGGGCACAGGAGATTGTTAGGGCAGTGAGACTGTTCTATGTGATTCTGTGATGGTAGATACTTACCATTTTACATTTGCCAAAACTCATAGAATGTACAACACAAAAATGAACCCACATGTAAATTACAGACTTTAATCAATAATAATGTATGAATATTGGCTCATCAATTGTAACAAATGCACCACATTAATCTAAGATGTTAATAATGGGGAAACTGGTTAGGGGGATAGGGGATCAGGAAATGAAAGGGGGTATATGGGAACTTCGGTACTTTCTGCCCAGTTTTTCAGTAAACTTAAAACTGCTCTAAAGAATAATAATTTTTAAACTGATGCTCTATATCATTAGTTATTAGAGAAATGCAAATTAAAACCACACTGGATACCACTATACACCTATTAGAATGGCTAAAATGAGAAGTCTGACAATACCAAGTTCAAGTGAGTATAGGGTGCAACTGGAACTCTCATATATTGCTGTTTTTAATGCAACATAGTAGAGCCACTTTGTAAAGCAGCTTGGCAGTTCATTTTAATTTAAATATTCACTTACCATATAACCCATCTAATTTAAATATACATGTACCATACAGTCATCCCACTAGCAGATATTTTTATTTATTTTATTTTTTTAACATGTTTATTGGAGTATAATTGCTTTACAATGGTGTGTTAGTTTCTGCTTTATAACAAAGTGATTCAGTTATACATATACATATGTTCCATATCTCTTCCCTCTTGCGTCTCCCTATCCCACCCCTCTAGGTAGTCACAAAGCACCGAGCTGGTCTCCCTGTGCTATGTGGCTTCTTCCCACTAGCTATCTATTTTACGTTTGGTAATGTATATATGTCCATTCCACTCTCTCACTTTGTTACAGCTTACCATTCCCCCTCCCCATATCCTCAAGTCCATTCTCTAGTAGATCTGTGTCTTTATTCCCATCTTGCCAAAAGGTTCTTCATGACCTTTTTTTTTTCTTAGATTCCATATATACGTGTTAGCATATGGTATTTGTTTTTCTCTTTCTGACGTACTTCACTCTGTATGACAGACTCTAGGTCCGTCCACCTCACTACAAATAACTCAATTTCATTTCTTTTTATGGCTGAGTAATATTCCATTGTATATATGTGCCACATCTTCTTTATCCATTCATCTGTTGATGGACACTTAGGTTGCTTCCATGTCCTGGCTATTGTAAATAGAGCTGCAGTGAACATTTTGGTACATGACTCTTTTTGAATTCTGGTTTTCTCAGGGTATATGCCCAGTAGTGGGATTGCTGGGTCACATGGTAGTTCTATTTTTAGTTTTTTAAGGAACCTCCATACTGTTCTCCATAGTGGCTGTATCAATTTACATTCCCACCAACAGTGCAAGAGTGTTCCCTTTTTTCCACACCCTCTCCAGCATTTATTGTTTCTAGATTTTTTGATGATGGCCATTCTGACTGGTGTGAGATGATATCTCACTGTAGTTTTGATTTGCATTTCTCTAATGATTAATGATGTTGAGCATTCTTTCATGTGTTTGTTGGCAATCTGTACATCTTCTTTGGAGAAATGCCTATTTAAGTCTTCTGCCCATTTTTGGATTGGGTTGTTTGTTTTTTTGCTATTGAGCTGCTTGTAAATTTTGGAGATTAATCCTTTGTCAGTTGCTTCATTTGCAAATAGTTTCTCCCATTCTGAGGGTTGTCTTTTGGTCTTCTTTATAGTTTCCTTTCTGTGCGAAAGCTTTGAAGTTTCATTAGGTCCCATTTGTTTATTTTTGTTTTTATTTCCATTTCTAAGGGGGTGGGTCAAAAAGGATCTTGCTGTGATTTATGTCATAGAGTGTTTTGCCTATGTTTTCCTCTAAGAGTTTGATAGTTTCTGGCCTTATATTTAGATCTTTAATCCATTTTGAGCTTATTTTTGTATTTGATGTTAGGGAGTGTTCTAATCTCATACTTTTACATGTAGCTGTCCAGTTTTCCCAGCACCACTTATTGAATAGGCTATCTTTTCTCCATTGTATATTCTTGCCTCCATTATCAAAGATAAGGTGACCATATGTGCGTGGGTTTATCTCTGGGCTTTCTATCTTGTTCCATTGATCTATCTTTCTGTTTTTGTGCCAGTACCATACTGTCTTGATTACTGTAGCTTTGTAGTATAATCTGAAGTCAGGGAGCCTGATTCCTCCAGCTCCGTTTTTCTTTCTCAAGATTGCTTTGGTTATTTGGGGTCTTTTGTGTTTCCATACAAATTGTGAAATTTTTTGTTCTAGTTCTGTGAAAAATGCCAGTGGTAGTTTGATAGGGATTGCATTAAATCTGTAGATTGCTTTGGGTAGTAGAGTCATTTTCACAATGTTGTTTCTTCCAATCCAAGAACATGGTATATCTCTCCATCTCTTTGTATCATCTTTAATTTCTTTCATCAGTGTCTTATAATTTTCTGCATACAGGTCTTTTGTCTCCTTAGGTAGGTTTATTCCTAGATATTTTATTCTTTTTGTTGCATTGGTAAATGGGAGTGTTTTCTTAATTTCACTTTCAGATTTTGCATCATTAATGTATAGGAATGCCAGAGATTTCTGTGCATTAATTTTTTATCCTGCTACTTTACCAAATACATTGATTAGCTCTAGTAGTTTTCTGGTAGCATCTTTAGGATTCTCTATGTATAGTATTGTGTCATCTGCAAACAGTGACAGCTTTACTTCTTCTTCTCCAATTTGGATTCCTTTTATTTCCTTTTCTTCTCTGTTTGCTGTGGCTAAAACTTCCAAAACTATGTTGAATAATAGTGGTGAGAGCGGGCAACTTTGTCTTGTTCCTGATCTTAGAGGTAATGGTTTTAGTTTTTCGCCATTGAGGACGATGTTGGCTGTGGGTTTGTCATATATGGCCTTTATTATGTTGAGGAAAGTTCCCTCTATGCCTACTTTCTGCAGGGTTTTTATCATAAATGGGTGTTGAATTTTGTTGAAAGCTTTCTCTGCATCAATTGAGATGATCATATGGTTTTTCTCCTTCAATTTGTTAATGTGGTGTATCACATTGATTGATTTGCGTATATTGAAGAATCCTTGCATTCCTGGATTAAAGCCCACTTGATCATGGTGTATGATCCTTTTAATGTGCTGTTGGATTCTGTTTGCTAGTATTTTGTTGAGGATTTTTGCATTTATGTTCATCAGTGATATTGGCCTGTAGTTTTCTTTCTTTGTGACATCTTTGTCTGATTTTGGTATCAGGGTGATGGTGGCCTCGTAGAGTGAGTTTGGGAGTGTTCCTCCCTCTGCTATGTTTTGGAAGAGTTTGAGAAGGATAGGTATTAGCTCTTCTCTAAATGTTTGATAGAATTCCCCTGTGAAGCCATCTGGTCCTGGGCTTTTGTTTGTTGGAAGATTTTTAATCACAGTTTCAATTTCAGTGCTTGTCATTGGTCTGTTCATATTTTCTATTTCCAGTAGTAGATACTTATACACGGAAAATGAAAACTTATTCACACAAAAATCTTTATACAAATGTTTATAGCAGTTTTATTATAATCACCAAAGACTGATAACAACTGAAATGCCTTCAAATGGTGAATGAACAGTGGTATTTCCATACAGTGGACTATTACTCTGCAATAAGAAGGAATGAAGTACTGATATATGCACCACCATAACATATTTGAGTCTCAAATGAATTAAGTGAATAAATCAGCCTGAAAGACTACATGTTGTATAATAGTTATATGACACTGTAGAGAAGGTAAAACTATAGGGATGTCAAAAAACAAAGTCACTAGATGTGGGGCTGCTATTTGACTGCAGATAGTATGAGGGAAAGCTTTATGGTGATGGAAGTCTTCTGCGTCTTGATTGTGGTGGTGGTTACATTACTGTGCATTTATCAAAATTCATGGAACTGTACACCAAAAGGAGCAAATTTTATAGAATATAAATTTAAAAATAATTAAGTTTATTTCCTTTTATACAAATGAGGGAACTGAAACTTGGAGATGTTAAAGTTTTAAGCTAATAAATGGCAGAGAGAGGTCTCATTTCTTTCTTCCTAACTGGATTTTTCAGTCTTGGCAGTATGATATATTAGGCTGGATAATTCTTTGTTGTAGGGAGCTGTCTTGTGCATTGTTTGATATTTAGCACCATCTGTGACCTATACAAACTTGATACCAGTAGCAACCTCCTGCTCCCAGTTGCAACAATCAGAATTTCTCCAGATATTGCCAAATGTTCCCCCAGTTTTTGGATGTGGGGGGAATTGTCCCCAGTTGAGAACCACTGCTGTCACCCATACCTTTGAGTCACGGTATGTATCCTGTTCGGTCATCAGTTTCCACATAAGAAAATTGGCTCATAACTGGTCCTGCCTGTTTCAGAAGGTGGTCCTAAGCATCAATTAGATGATAATGCGGAAGTGTTTTGCCATATGTAAAACTCCAAATAGATTTTATAATATTAGATTGTTAGGAATAAAAAAATAAAATTCTGGGGAAAGAAAGGATGCACAGAAAAGAAAGGGAGTACCTATTATGATCACAACTAAAGAAAAATATTTTGAATAGAGATTGAGAAGATTGACAATTAAGGAAAGATATATAGTGGCTGTTCAAACAGGACCTTGTTGGATGGTGTAACTTTACTGGGGTCACTAATGTCCAGGTGCTGGCCCTCAATTTTCAAGTCTATAAAGTTGATTTTTCCCAGTTTTTATTGAGTTGATTAGGTTTAACAGTGCTGTTTCCCACCAATTCAACCCAGCACAGATGGAGGAAGAACCAGATGCCTTTTGTGAAATTAGAGAAGAATAAGTGCCAGGTGGATTGAAGTGCTCAGTTTAGCTGGTCAGCATTTTGTTGTTTTAGTTTTGTCTCTCTTCCAACCCACTCACCTTTATGGAAAGATGCTTGGTGAACTTGCAATGAGCACAAAGGGAGTTAGTAGCATACCTAGAATATAGTTCGTGATATTTAAATATTCATTTTCTGTTTATTTCGAATCCAGAGAGAAATCTACCAAGTCAAGTTTTTTCAGGGAGTTCTGAAAAAGTTGTTTCAGGGAGTTCTTTACCCTTTCAATGCCAGAGACACATGGACAAGTCTTCCACTTTGGCGTTTGTTTCTCATCCTAGGTTTCATGCAGACCAGTTGGCATTCTATTAAAATACTTGTTCAAACTAATACTAATACAACTGATTAGTTTACATCGGATTCCATTCATGCCTTCCTGAGGGTATGTTCTTACCACCTTGATTTATAATAGCTTTGGTGCTTGGAACCCTTCAATCAAGAATTTGTTTATAAACCTTCTCTTACGGAAGGGAACCATATTAATAATAGTTCTCTTATAATAATTACAAATAGCTCTCTTAAATTGATTACACTTAAGAAATAATGAGCAGTATAAAATTAGTGGTGCACAATAATGATTTAATGTGAAACCTATTGATGAAATGCAAAATTTAAAAAGTCATAGCAAGTAAATAATGTGTGACTGATGCCTTATCTGAAAAAAAGTTTAAATGGCAAATGATTAGGAGGTTTTAAAGCATGGGGTGTTTGTTAAATGGATAAGAAGCTATTGAAAGGAACTTCTTTCTATGGAAGGTAGGCACCATTCTCTCCTCTTCTCATCACAGTACTAATTAATTAATATATTCTACATTTCCATGGTAGCAAGATAGCACCTCTAGGCTCTTTTTTTTTTTTCTTTTAAATTGAAGTGTAGTTGATTTACAATGTTGTGTTAGTTTCAGGTGTCCAGCAAAGTGATTCCGATTATATATATGTGTGTTTGTGTGTGGGTGTGTATATATATATGTATAAATACATATTCTTTTTCAAATCCTTTTCCCTTATAGGTTATTACAAAGTATTGAATATAGTTCTCTGTGCTATACAGTAGGTCCTTGTTGGTTATCTATTTCATACATAGTAGTGTGTATATGTTAATCCCAAACTCCTAATTTATCCCTCCCCACACCCCACCTTTCCCCGTTGGTAACCATAAGTTTGTTTTCTGTGTCTGTGGCTCTATTGCTGTTTTGTAAATAAGCTCAATTGTATTTTTTTTTTCCTTTTTTAGATTTCACATATAAGTGATATCATATGATATTTGTCTTTCCCTGTCTGGCTTCACTTAGTATTATAATCTCTACATCCATCTGTGTTACTGCAAATGGCATTATTTCATTCTTTTTTTATGGCTGAGTAATATCATTTTGTATATATATACCATATCTTCTTCATACATTCATCTGTCGATGGACATTTAGGTTGCTTCCATGTGTTGGCTATTGTAAATAGTGCTGCAGTGAACATCGAGGTGAATGTATCTTTTTGAATTATGGCTTTCTGGGGATATATGCCCAGGAGTCGGATCTATGGATCATATGGTAACTCTTTTTATTTTTTTAAGGAACCTCCCTACTGTTCTCCATAGTGGCTGTACCAATTTACATTTCTACCAACAGTGTAGCAGGGTTCCTTTTTCTCCATACCCTCTCCAGCATTTATTATTTGTAGACTTTTTGATGATGGCCATTCTGACCTGTGTGAGATATCTCATAGTTTTGATTGGCATTTCTCTAATAATTAGCAATGTTGAGCATTTTTTCATGTGCCTGTTGGCCATCTGTATGTCTTCTTTGGATAAATGTCTATTTAGATCTTCCTATTTTTTGATTTAAAAAAATATATTGAGCTGTATGAGCTGTTTATATATTTTGGAAGTTAATCCCTTGTTGGTAGTATTATTTGCAAATGTTTTCTCCCTGTTGTTTTTTCATTTTGTTAATGTTTTCCTTTGCTGTGCAAATGCTCTTGAGTTTAATTAGGTTCCACTTGTTTATTTTTGTTTTTATTTCCACTACTCTAGGAGACGGAGCCAAAAAGATATTGCTGCTATTTATGTCTAAGAGTGTTCTGCCTATCTTTTCCTCTAGTTTTCTAGGTCTTACATTTAGGTCTTTAATTCATATTGAGTTTATTTTTGTATGTGGTGTTAGAGAATGTTCTAATTTCATTCTTTTACATGTAGCTGTCTAGTTTTCCCAGCACCACTTACTGAAGAGACTATCTTTTCTCCATTGTATATTCTTGCCTCCTTTGTCGTAGGTTAATTGATCAAAGGTTTGTGGGTTTATATCTGGACTTTCTATCCTGTTCCATCAGTCTATATGTATGTTTTTGTGCCAGTACTACACTGTTTTGATTACTGTAGCCTTGTAGTATTTTCTGAAGTCAGGGAGCATGATTCCTCCAGCTCCGTTTTTCTTTCTCAAGATTGCTTTGGCTATTCGGGCCTTTTGTGTTTCCATACAAATTTAAAAATTTTTGTTCTAGTTCTGTGAAAAATGCCATTCTTAATTTGATAGAGATAGCACTGACTCCGTAGATTGCCTTGGGTAGTATAGTCATTTTAACAATATTGATTCTTCCAGTCCAGGGACATGGTATATCTTTACATCTGTTTGTGTCATCTTCAGTTTTTCATCAGTGTCTTATAGTTTTCAGAGTATAGGTGTCTTGCCTCCTTAGGTAGGTTTATTCCTAGGTATTTTATCCTTTTTGATGTGATGGTAAATGGGATTGTTTCCTTAATTTCTCTTTCTGATCTTATTAGCATATAGAAAGATTTCTGCACATTAATTTTGTATCCTGCAACTTTACCAAATTCATTGATGAGCTCACTTTCTGGTAGCCTCTTTAGAATTTTCTATGTATAGTATCATGTCATCTGCAAACAGTGAGAGTTTTACTTCTACTTTTCCAATTTGGATTTCTTTTATTTCTTTCTTGTCTGATTGCTGTGGCTAGGACTTCCAAAACTATGTTGAATAAAAGTGGCCAGAGTGGGTATTCTTGTCTTGTTCCTGATCTTAGAGGAAATGCTTTCAGTTTTTCACCATTGAGTATGATGTACACACTTGTAATTTAGTAGTTGCTAGTGGATTAAAATAAAACGTACTATTACAGAAATGTTAGCTATTGTGTTGGGCACCATGATTCGGGAGACTTTTCTTTTTTCTCTGACTTATTTCTTCATATTTCTTGATATGCAAAATCCACATCATTTACAAAATTAATATTTCATCTTATTGAAGGGATACAAAAGGGAATTAACTTTATTACTGAATGTCATCAAAAGGATTGTTCAGAAACATTAAATGAATAAGTATAATATTCAATTTCTTTCATTATACTGTACTTACTTTTCTGAATATAATATTTCTGCTACTGGATACCATAAAGACTTTTCTCCCTTGCCTCCCTCTCTCTTCCTTTCAACAGATATTACGTACCTAATATTTGCCAACTTATACCAGACTTTCCTTATACTTTGTCTGTATGACTCTTATTATAATTACGAAGTATGTAATCATCTTATCCAGTAAGAAACATAAATGTGTAAAAAGACTGTCTTTCTCAGCCCATTTATGTTTAGACATTCCTAAACATGGCTGGTCATAAGTCATTTGTTCACCAGTCCCTCAGTTCCTTGCAGGCATGCCCTGTGGTCAACTTTTGGTTACTCAGGTACTTCCTAGCCCTTTCTTCCTAGTCCTGTCTTTGGGCCATTTCACTTTTGGAAAAGAAAAAACAGAGTACTTAGATTAAGTGAATTAATTTGATAGTTATTTATTATATATATATATTTGTGGAGTAGTTTCATAATTATTTTTAAATTTATGAAAAGTGCCTACAATTCAGAAGGTTAAACTTTTTGTGCAACAGAATATTTGTTCAACATGGTAAGAACAAACAACTTTTACTAGAATCAACCTGTGTTTGAGACTAAACAGTGAGAAGGGGAAAGAAGAGAGAAAATCAATGAAAAAATTGATGTAATGACAAATATTCTTTGAGTAAGTAAAATAAAGGTTGTAGAGAGAAAAGAATATATGCAGAAACATATTTGCTTTAATAAGCAGTTTATTCAGTCCTACATATTACCATCAACCTACTGGTGACCTGAATTGACATGTAATAAATTAGTAATACTAAATAGTATTAGTAGAATAAAGAAGGAAAAATAGAAAGTTGTATGTTTAGAGAGACAGTAGTTTGATACTATAAATTACCAGTGATTCCAAAGAATTAATACTTCTGTGTAAATAAAAGAAGCTAGTTAAAAAAGGATCATTATTTATATTACCATGTTTACTGTAATTAAATAACAGACCCTGCTCATTATTAAATATTAAAGTTCTTTCAAAGAAAGTTCTTAGATACAAAAAACAGAACAGCTTATTTAATTTAGACTAAGAATTTGATTGTAAAGAACTTAGATAATAAAATTAGCACTTCTGCTTTCTCTTGTGTATTATCTAATTGAATCCTAAACCTCTTAAGTTAGGATTATCACCCACATTTTATAGATGGTTAAATATTTTGCCAGTGGTCACATACATAGGAAGTGTAAGCGGCAGAGCTCTAAATTGAATATTGTCTGTTACTGAAATTCAAATACTTGGCTCTCTTCATATACTACTGTGTGATTTGCTTTAGTAGCTAGTTTAAATTAATTTCCTTAGGAATATTAAAACTAAGTCTTTAGGATTGTTAAGTGTCATGATTCTAGAGAAAAGCTTTTTTAAATTCAACTTTGGGGTGTAGCTTTTGACAGTTATGTGACTGTGATATAATTATTCATTAAGATGTAATTTTCCTTTCGTTAAGTTACCTCCTTTTTACTTCAAGCCTAGTTCTTTGAAACTGCCTGATAAATCCAAAGTGATCTTCCCCTCCTATGAATTTAGGAGCGCTTCTTATCATTAGCATTCATTTCACACATACTATTATGCATTATTATTAATTGTTTTGTGTCTCCAGCTATATTACTGGTTCCTTGTATTTTATTTATCTTTATGTGTAGGCATAGCATCTTATTATAGTATATGTTCGATATTTTCTGAATGAGTGATTATTATTGCTCCTTTATATCTTAGTTCTACGTCTAAACCATGTTGGGTCATCTTCTCACAGTGAATGTTCATTAGGTAGAGTTTGAAGGAGCTGAAAGTCTTTGCTACTCTGTCATTTCTTAAAAGAGTGCATGTTATTTCTTTGACTAGACACTCATATAGTTTTCACTTTTCCTTTAGAGTAGTTATATTTTAGGCAAGCAAGATTGGAAGAAATGCCTATGAGTTTGTTTTATGGCTGACTTTAGGGCCATTACCTGAATGTTATATTCAGTACAGCTTGTGTTTCTGGTCACTGCTTTAAATACTATTAGATACAGGCCTAAAACTTTCTGGCCAGACCTCTTTACCTGGAGACTGGTTTTATGGACTCAAAGTTACTTTAATAAATAATTAATCTCAAATGTCTACATTTAGTTACATCCATTAGATGGTTTCTTTTAATTTCGTGTGTGTGTGTGTGTGTACATGCATGTGTTTTCTTAAATTGTTTTTCATGTGTAAGTTTCTTAAAACTATTTTTGAAAAGTGGGCCAAATATAAATATTTTTAGAGAGACTCTTGGGCTACATAAGCATGAATATTCAGATCAGACAGTCTTGCCACTTACTAGCTGTGTGACCTTGGGTATTTTGATTACTTCATTCAGGCTTCTGATTCTTTAGTTTGTTGTATAATTGAGCTAACTATACCTATTCCAAAGTGCAGTTGTGAGAATTAAAATGAAAGCATGTATGTAAAACCAGGCTCATAGTAGGTGTTCAAGAAATTATTATTGTTTATCTGCTGATTTACCTTGCCTCCACTGTGGTCAAATTTTGTAGTATAGTATCACAATCAAATATTCCTATTCTTTTAAGATAATTTGGCTCTTCAGGTCACTTCAGATTGCAGTGGAGAAGTTATAAGGTGTCTGTGCCATACAGAATTTTTATAGAATCCTAGTAGACAGCTAACAACTGTTATTTATTTTTTATTTTTTGCGGTACGTGGGCCTCTCACTGTTGTGGCCTCTCCCGTTGTGGAGCACAGGCTCCGGATGCGCAGGCCCAGCGGCCATGGGTCACGGGCCTAGCCGCTCCACGGCATGTGGGATCTTACCGGACCGGGGCACGAACCCGTGTCCCCTGCATCGGCAGGCAGACTCTCAACCACTGCGCCACCAGGGAAGGGCAACTAACAACATTTTTTAAACATTCAGGTTTTGAGGGATGGCAGAGAGATCTGAGTATGTTAATAAAATAGCCAGAAGTATCTATAATTATTGTATTATCTCAGCGATTTATTTTCATGTTGATAATCCTGTTCATGTAGCCTACCATGGACTAGAGTTTCCTTCATTTTTTTTTTCTGGTCTTACTTAAACATTAGTGCTCCACTTATTTTTTAGTAGCTAGACTTTAAACTTTTCAAGATTGAGTGTTAATGACATCATGGTATCATCAGCATAGACCATCCACAATATTTGCTGAATTAATTATAAATTAAAAAATAGGGCATTGTTTTGTATCATTTAATTATAATGATATCAGTGTTTATGTTTTTAAAGTTTTTATTTTAATCTGTATTATTTGGTTTTAAGAAAAAAGTTTAAATTTTTCTTCGAAATAATTTTATATTGAAATTTAATGTGTTTTGATTTACTAAATTAACCATCAAAATACAGATTTTTGAAGGGTTTCTAATAATATGACTAATGATTCACCGTGATTTCTCCTTTTGCTTTTCACTACTAACACTTTAGTATTTTACAATAGCCTCAAATAGCATCCTTGATGGAATATTAATAGCCTTGATTAAATATTTTGCTGTTTGTTGTAATGGAAACTTAATATACTGAGATATTATTATGAGATGTAACAAGCTTGTAATGGATTCCAATTTTGGTAATTTTAATAAGGCAGAAAGCTGTGGGACACAACTTGGAGTGAGATTCTCTTGATCATGAATGAAAATAAATTCCATGCACCGTGGGAGTCCATTAGCTTTTTTAGAATTATTGTCATATTTATTCTTTCCTTCCTTCTTTCATCAATAGATAATTGCTTAACCCTAGTTTTGTTTTGGTTTTTTTTTTTTTGCGGTACACGGGCGTCTCACTGTTCTGGCCTCTCCCGTTAAGGAGCACAGGCTCCGGACGCGCAGGCGCAGCGGCCATGGCTCACGGGCTCAGCCGCTCCGTGGCATGTGGGATCCTCCCAGACCGGGACACGAACCCGTGTCCCCTGCATCGGCAGGCAGACTCCCAGCTACTGCGCCACCAGGGAAGCCCTAACCCTAGGTATTTTTATTTAAGTTGAAATGCAACAAAATAACATTATTTATTTATTTATTTATTTTGAAACTTACATGTTAAAAATTAAAACCACTCAGTTGTGAGAAATGGACCTGATACTTTAACGTATATTTATCATTGATACTGAAGATTTTTTTTCACACAAAAACCACTAGAGAAAAGTAACCCACTGTTTGATATGTGCTGCATAAGCAATGATGTTTGGTTTTATCAAAAGGAAACAAACTAGTTTATGAAATTACAGTCATTATTTTTATTAGGTAAGCTGAATAAAACAAGGTGAAGTTGTCGATAACATTTTTTGGAGTTGCACACCTTAATTAATCTCTCCTCTTTGACTTTCTGGTTGGAATCATTCCTCCAGTTATAAATAGCCCATGCTTGGTAATCCAGATGAATGCGTGTGGCTATTGTCATTTCATCGCTATGGCAATTCTGCAATTAGTGTGGGACTTTCTGGCAGGCTCCTGGGCAACAATTTTGATGTACTGACTTAGAAGTGGAAGAATAAAACTCTTTTCACAGCTGCTGTGTGATTCTGAACAGAGAAACAGAAGCTGTTTTTTTTTTTCCAGTTTTATACTAATTTAAGTATATAGACATCATGCTTCAAATGAATTGTTGGCAGGAATATTTCCTTTTCAACTGTTTATCAAAGGGAAAGCAAATTTAGATTTCAAGTAAATATTGGGACAGTTTGTGAAAATTCCATAGAGTAGTCTTGGAACTGAATTTTCTCTCTCTCTTTTGGCTTTAAAATTGAGATGTTCCAAATGGTGGAACAATCAAGAATCTACAAAACTTCACTAAGAGATTTTTTTGTATAGATTTATCCCATTCCTTGGGATAAAATAAAAAGTTGTTTAGAGAGATTGATGAAAGAATATCTATATAAAAATTATAAAATAGATACTGGAAAATGGTAATTTTATCCACATTTCACTAGCTAGCTATTAACTTTTTCAGTAAATGTCATTTTAAAAAAAGAGATACAGTGACTTCTCACTCTTTCACCAATCACTAAGTTTTCATAAAGATAGATAAAGCAGGATATATAATTCAAGTTTTCAAAAGGGAGACTTTTCTCTAAATTTAGTACTCAGAAGATTTTAGGAAAATTTTTTCCTACTCAAGATGAATTTGAATGTTTATCTTAAACTCTGAGTTTTTTTTTTTTTTCCTAATAGCTTAGTACTTTTTAAAAACATGCCAACCCAGTGTAATTTTTTTCTAGGAATATGAAAGATTGCAGTAAAGTCTAGTTTAGCCATTAGTTTTTATTCTGAACTTACTCCTAAAATAGTTTAGAGTTGACTTCTTAATTTTGTTTTTAATTACAAACTTCTTTTTCTCATTTTTTTTCTGAAAATCCTCAAATATATAAAATCAGAAATGCTTTTTTTCTTTCTGTTTTGTGTTATCAATGTGCAATATTTTCTTCTTTATATCATCTCCATATTTACAAGCTTTGGATCTTTTGCTTTCCCTTTCTCATGCTACAAAAGTAAGAAAACAAGAAATTTAGTGTTTTTTTGTGAATCTGTACTATAGTAATCTCAATTTCTGGTCAGGGTGCTACCTTCTATCATCAGCTAGCGTACGTTATCCTGAAGATTTACAGATCTTCTCATTACAAAATAGTAGCCTCATTACAAACTTTATACGTTTGATTTTGGAATGCATTTCTTTAACTCAGCATTGATAATAGTGAGATGTAGGGGTTCAATTTCATTTTTTAACATGTTGATGGCCAGTTATCTCACCATGATTTGTTAAAAGGCCCATCTTTTCCTCTTGACCTACAGTATGTCCTCTGCTATATATCAAGTGTTGATGTATGATTGTGTCTGATTCTGAGTGTTCTCTTCTGTTCTGTTGGTTTGTATGTACTATGTGGTTATAATAGCATTATAGTAAATCTTGACACATGGGGGGACAAGTTCTTTATTTGTTCTCAAGATTATAGTGACTATTCTTGGTTTCTTGATTTCCATCAAAGTGTCAACTTGCAAATTTCCATTTTTATTTTCAGCTTATCAAGTTAAAAAAAGGCCCGCAAGCTTGTTGTAATTTTGATTTAGAATGTTCTGAATCTATATATCAATTTGGAAAGAATTAGCATCTTTATAATACTGAGTTTTCTAATCCATGAACATGGTTTATGCATCAATATTGAGATATTCTTTAATGTTGTAAAAATAAAGTCATATAATTTCCTCCTTAAAGTCTTTTTTTTTTTTTTTTTGAGTTTACAATAGTGTGAAAGCAATGGCATTCAGTAGAAAACTGCTTTGAATTTTGATCTTTTCCCAGGCTAACAGTATGTGGTATGATACTGTTGTGATGGTGGGCAGGGTGGCAAGCCACAGCTCCCAGTCAACCATGCAATCATGAGGGGAAACAACTGATATACTTACAACCATTCTGTACCTATACAACCATTCTGTTTTTATTTTCAGTACAGTAGTAAAAAAATTACATGAGATATTCAACACTTTATTATAAAATAGGCTTTGTGTTAGATGATTTTGCCCAACATAGGCTAATATAAGTGTTCTGAGCAGGTTTAAAATACGACTTTTGGGGCTTCCCTGGTGGCGCAGTGGTTGAGAGTCCGCCTGCTGATGCAGGGGACACGGGTTCGTGCCCCGATCTGGGAGGATCCCACATGCCGCGGAGCGTCTGGGCCCGTGAGCCATGGCCGCTGAGCCTGCGCGTCCGGAGCCTGTGCTCCGCAACGGGAGAGGCCACAACAGTGAGAGGCCCGCATACTGCAAAAAAAAAAAAAAAAAAAAAATACGACTTTTGGTAGGTTAGGCATATTAAATGAACCCGTGGCCCCTGTATCGGCAGGTGGACTTTCAACCACTGCGCCACCAGGGAAGCCCTTAAATGCATTTTTGACCTAAGATGTTTTCAACTTATAATGGGTTTATCGGGATGTAACCTCATTATAAGTTGAGGATCTGTCCTTGAAGCTAGGTGTTTTATATTTGTTGATGCTGTTGTTAATGGTATATTTTAAAATTTTATTTTCAGCCATTGCTAGTGTGTAGATATATAATAGATTTTTAAGTACTTTTTAAAATCTAGTGATATTGTTATACACTTTTATTAAATTCCAATAATGTATTTGAAGTATTTTGGGGATTTAAAAAAATACACAATTATATTACTTGTGAATAATGACTTTTTCCCTTTTCAAATCTTATACATATTTTCTTGTCGTATTCCACTGGTTAGAACCTCTAACGTTGACTAGAAGTTTTCTTTCCAATTTCAGATAAAATGCTTTAATCATTTCTTGTTAAGTATGCTGTTTTTTACAGATTTTTTTGTGGATACCCTTTATCAAATTAATGTAGTCCTCATTTAATTCTTTGTTTGCTCTTCATTTTTATTTTTAATTATTAATGGATGTTAAATTTTATCTAGCACATTTTCTATATCTGTTGCTAGAAGCATATTACACTTTTGATGGCTTACTAAAGTACATACATTAATTGATATTGTATTTGGAGGCTAATCTTGGTTTCTGGGATAGCATGATACATTTTTATACAGTGGTGGACTGCCAGGTTTGGTTTGTTATACATTCTTAGGATTTTTCTTTTTTCATCTGCTCATTTGTGCTGTAGGACTTATGCTGGCCTTTTTAGGTTTAAGCATGTCAGGAGCTGTGAAGGGTGTGAGGTTTTATTCTTCTTGTAAGCTAAAAGTTAACCTGCCATAGTTTATGGATTCTGGTAGAAGACACAAGTTTCCTGGGTCAGAGACGAAGGGCAGTTTTTTGTGCACAGCAATACCCAGAGAATCAGCATTTTTGCACCTATTCCCTGAGCCCCAATTCCTGCATGGTGATGTGAAGAGAAACGGATAACACTTGCACACATAGTGGATTGTGTTGCAGGACAGGGTCCCTGAGCTTAAGGAATTCAAACTTTGTAATGGGCAGTAAGCATGCCTACCTTGTGCTTTGGTGGGAGATACTATCTATATCTTTAATGCTGTATTCAAAACTCCCCTTGGCTCTGAAGAGAGATACTCTCTCTGTCTTACAAGACTGTTTGCTATACTAAACATCCTTGAAAAGACAGTATGGAACAAAGCAGTCAGTGCTTATTTGTAAGACATGCAAAACCCAAGAGATCCACAGAGAAGAGGCTCCCAACACAATTTGTTTCTTGAAAGTTTGGTAGAACTACTTAAATAAAACCATCTAGACTTGATGTTTTCCTTATGGAAATTTTTTTTGACCATTGGTCTTGTTTCTTTAATGGCTACAGGACTATACAGGTTTTCTAATTATTCCTGAATAATTTTTTTTAGGAGTGTGTCCATTCATCTAAGCATTTTTTTTTTAAAGTTTCCTATGTAGTTGCTTCGAGGATGGAAATCGTGATCCGTATCATTTTGACCCTATGATACATGGTGAGGTCTGTTTCAAGGACTATAAGATAGTTTTTATAAATGCTTCTTTTGTGCTTGTAACAATAATATGTATTGATATCTTCACTTGTTGAATGTAAAGTTCATAAAGTGGATGTAGGTCCACTTTAATTGTATTGTTCACCTCATCTGTATTTTTCACTGAACATTTATTTCCTACATCTATCAGTTACTGATTTTAGATGTGTTACTGTCACCCACTATGATTTTTGTGGATTTGTCTGTTTCTTCATATATTTCTGTCATCTTTTGATCTCTGTGTTTTTAAACCATATTATAAGGTCATATACAGTTTTTTTTTAACATCTTTATTGGAGTATAATTGCTTTACAATGGTGTGTTAGTTTCTGCTTCATAACAAATTGAATCAGCTATACATATACATATATCCCCATATCTCCCCCCTCTTGCATCTCCCATATACAGTTTAACAGGTGAATTGAGCCCTTTATCATTAGCAAATGACCTGTTTGGTCTTTAGAAATGTTTTTGCTTTAATGTTTATTTTGTCTGGATGAATATGGCTACTTCAGCTTTTTTTTGTTTAGACTTTTCCTCATTTATCTTTTCTATTCTTTTGCTTTCAAGCTTAATCCTATCCTTTTAACTTATGTTTTTTCGGTACAAAAGTAAAATATAAATTTTAAATCCAGACAGATTGCTTTAAATCCAGTCTGATTGGTCTTCTTTTTACTTGGTACATTTGATCCATTTACACATATTATGATTTTTTTATTTTTATTTTTTGCTGTACATGGGCCTCTCACCGTTGTGGCCTCTCCCGTTGCGGAGCACAGGCTCTGGACGCGCAGGCTCAGTGGCCATGGCTCACGGGCCCAGCCGCTCTGCGGCATGTGGGATCTTTGTGGACCGGGGCACAAACCCGCGTCCCCTGCATCGGCAGGCAGACTCTCAACCACTGCGCCACCAGGGAAACCCCCATATTATATGATTATTGAAGTAATTGTATTTATATATCTGTGTTTGCACCCCCAACTTATTTGTGCTTCTTTTTCTCTCCTCTTTGAATTGCCCTGTATATATATTTTTTTCTCATGCAACTTTCTCTCAACTAGTTTGGAAGTTATATTTTGTTTGCATGTATTTTTTAGTAGTTGCCATTGAAATTTTACTTATGCATATTTAACGTAACAAAGTCTGAAGTTACACAGTATCTTTATCTTCCTCCTGAATAACATAAACAACTTAACAGCACATTAACTCCTTTTAACCTCCTCCCAAGTTTAATTCCATTTTTTCATGTATTTTGATTTCCTTCCTGAGGTTGCATTTATATACCACAAGATATTGGTAATGTTTTTCTGTTTGTTTTGTTTTCTTCTTTAGATTTTCATATGTATTTACCACTTTCTATGCTCTTCATTCCTTCTTGCATTTTTCTTGCATCATCTATTTGACATCACTTTCTGTTTGAAATACTGTGATATTATGATTTATAGGAAATATATATTTGGTCATTCTGGTGACCAGGATATATTTCTCTTGTATATTTGGTCTTCATCCACAGTTCTTGGATCACACAGCTTGAAACCTGTTGGAATTTCCTAAATGTTGAGAGTAATAAATGTGTCATTTGTTATGTTAAGGAGGTGACGTTTGGAAAGCATGTAAGGATGGGGCTGGTTGCCAATGGAGCCAACCTTATGATTAGAGGGTTGGAACTTTCATTTCCACTCCCTGACCTCTGGGGAAGGAGGGTGATATAGTCACCAATGGTCAATGATTTAATCCATCATGCCTATGGAATGAAGCTTCCATTAAAAACCCAAAAGGACAGGGTTCAGAGAACTTCCAGGTTAGGTAACATGTGGAGGTGCTGGGAGAGTGGCTTCTGAAGAGGGCATGGAAGCTCTGCATCCTTTCCCCATTCCTTGACCTGTGCATCTCCTCCATCTGGCTGTTCCTGTGTTATAACCTTTTATAATAAACTGGTGATCTAATAAGTAAAAAATTTTCTTTGAGCTCTGTGTGCTGCTGTAGCAAATGGATCGAACCCTAGGAGGAAGTTGTGGGAACCTCTGATTTATAGCCAGTCAGTCAGAGGTACAGGTAACAACCTGGACTTGCAATTGGCATCCTGAGTTGGAGGCGGGGGGGTCCCTGGAACCTCGTTTGTAGCTAGTTGATCAGAAGCACAGCCTGGACTTGCAACTAGCATTTGAAATTGGGGGTGTGTGCAGGGGGCAGTCTTGTTGGACTGAGCCCTCAACCTGTGGAATCTGATGCTGTCTGTGGGCAGATGGTGTTAGAATTGAGTTGAACTGAGTTGAATTCTGAGACATCCTGTTGGTGTCCAAGAATTGTTTTTTAGTGTGGAGGAACACCCCCCCCCCCCGCCACAGTCTCCCACTGCAATTGGGTCCCCAAAGAAATACACTTTTGGAATTTCCTTATTTAGAAACTTTGCTTTTATTTTTTAAATTAACATAATAAACTTTTATTTATCTCTCACTCTACATGTGTAATGTGTCAAACTCTTTTCTCACAGTCTGTCATGGATTTGGGCTGGTGGAGGGTCCACTGTCATAGAGCTGTACCATCTGAGAGACACATAGGCTTCCTGGTAGCTGTTGTATTGGAAGAAGATGCTGGAGGGTTTGTACCAGGAGTTAAATGAATGCATATCACTTCACCTCACTGCTTGACAGTCTGTCATGCACAGAGCAGGGAAATCCTCCCTCGTGCTAGGTTGGAGAGGAGAAGTGGATGTGAATAATCACTCTGAGGCTCTCCTCAGGTAGTTTATTTTTTTAAGTTATCATTTTTCTTTTTTCTTCTTCTTCTTTTTTTTCTTCATACATTTCTGTGTATGTTTAAGGTGTACAACATAATGATTTAATGTATATCATGAAACGAGTAAGTTTAGTGAACCTCCATCATCTCGTATAGATAAAAAATTAAAGAAATAGAAAAAATGTTTTCCTTGTGATGAGAAATCTTAGGGTTTACTCTCTCAACTTTCATATATAACACACAACAGTGTTCATTATATTTATATTTAGGTTATATATATTATGCTTAATTATCTTATAACTGAAAGTTTGTACCTTTTGACTACCTCCAAGCCCCACCTTTGTTCTGAAAAGGGATTTTTTTCTGTTGGAGTAGAAACCTAGATTGATAGTTATATTCTCTCAGCACAATGAAAATGAAAATACCATTTTACTGTCTTTTGGGTTCCATTGTTGCTGGCAAGATGTTAGCTGTCATTTAACAGAGAATTTCTGATGTTAATTAGAACATTGGAGATGGCCAAATACTGTGGGATTTCTTGCTGTCAACTTTGTATTTCCGAAGAAACTAGTTCTACATGGGGATTTCCCTTCTTATGTTTCTGATCCCCTCCCATAAATATGAAGAAAAACACAGGCTTAAAGTTGGGACATACCTGAAGAAAAGAAACCTCAGGACTTGGGGGATCTTTTCCAACTTTCCCAAGGCAAATGTTAATAAAAGGAGTTTTAAATTTTTTGCATTTAAAGTTATCCGTTTAAAAATTTTCAAGTTGAAATTAGTCCTTTGAAAATGGATTTAAATGATATTTAGTTATGTATCTTTTTTTTGTCACCTACTCATCATCCTTCCACATCTGTCTGTCCTCTGTATCTATCTATCATAGGTCTTTGTACCTACTCTGCCTTCTCTTGAATAGGGGATTGACTTTATATAAATAAGAACCCATTGAAATATGCCATTGACATACTTATAGATAAGAGATTTTTCAAAATATAATTTAAAAAGAATAAGACAATGAGCTAGGTATTTTTACAATTAAATCGTTAAAGTAAAATGTGGGTAGCAGCAGTGGTAAAAGTCATCTTACCTCATCATTTCTCAAAGAATTGGAAATCACTGCTTCTGTTCTGGCTTGTCAGTGTCACAAAGCTGCTGGAACAGAAATAAGAGACAATTTCAGAGTTAATGCCACATAATTTGTGCCAGAGCTAGGCTCTGTTGACTTAGAGCTGCCATTAGATGTACAAGTAGAGTGAAAAGATGTTCATAAGCCATGGAGAGTTATAAGGGGTTCATTGTAATCACCTCTTTCTAAAGCCAGCTCTTTTCATAGTTATCTGGCTTGTTCATTATTTGTCATATCACTTGGAGTCTATTTCTAACAGTGTTAGTTGTGGTATTTTGCTTATTGCCTTTTATAAATGTTAAGGATCCATATACTCTCTTTAGACCCTCCAAGAAAAAAGTATTGTAAAGCATTGATACATGTTTCACTGTGATTGGTTCCTACAATTTCAAAGAATCAACCAAATAATATTAGCATTATGTGTACATTCCTGATATACTAAAGAACAAATTATGAAGTTGGTTCTATCTATTAAAATAATCCTGACTCTGTGTTAAACAGAACATAAAGGGCTTCCCTGGTGGCGCAGTGGTTGAGAGTCCGCCTGCCGATGCAGGGGACGCGGGTTCGTGCTCTGCTCCGGGAAGATCCCATGTGCTGTGGAGCGGCTGGGCCTGTGAGCCATGGCTGCTGAGCCTGTGCCCCGCAACGGGAGAGGCCACAACGGTGAGAGGCCTGCGTACTGCAAAAAAAAAAAAAAAAAAGAACATAAAGATCTTCCTTATCCTTCACTCCATTCCCTTTTATCATTACTGAGATTCAGCTTCCTTAAAGCTAGATGATACAGAACTAGAGCTCCTAGAAGCAGACTCTAATTGTAGTGTGGCTCTAATTCTTACCATTGCTCTTTAACAAACTTACATTTTCTATTTCAAAAGTGTCTTGGACAATAAAACAAAAAGTGTATATGTAGAAGCAAATTCCTTATTTTATAGTACTGTAATAAGAGGAAGTAAAAGCAAAGTTGGCTATGTTCCTCATCAAAAAATTAAAAATTTAGGGCTTCCCTGGTGGCGCAGTGGTTGAGAGTCCGCCTGCAGATGCAGGGGACACGTGTTCGTGCCCCGGTCCGGGAAGATCCCACATGCCGCGGAGCGACTGGGCCCGTGAGCCATGGCCGCTGAGCCTGCGCGTCCGGAGCCTGTGCTCCGCAACGGGAGGGGCCACAGCAGTGAGAGGCCTGCGTACCGCAAAAAAACAAACAAACAAACCAAAAAAAAATAAAAAATTTATAATAGACTCCCATGATTACCATGGATTATCATTGAGGAGTCTGGAGAAGTAAGTGTGTATCATTGTAGATCTTAAAAAAATGCACCTTTTTCCTATGCATTTTTACTTGGTTAAGAATTTACTACTTATATTGATTTTTGAGTATAAGCAGCATAGCGATATTCATATGGCCCAGGTAGAAAGATAATATTAGAAGAGATTGGGAAAGATAATATGTTTTGGTGGATGGCTTATATGATTTTTACCACTTGAATAAACCTCAAAAGCCAGGGTCATTCAGTTTACTTTTTAGAGACACAGGAAATCATTAATAGAGATCTTTGGTAATGAAGATGGACATTATGTTGCTCTATGAATCTATGTCTCATGAACATTAAAAAAAAAAAAGCAGAAATTTTAGTTTAATAATTACTCAAGCTTAGCGTTCTCACCAGGTAAAATGTTTAGCGATTGTTACCAAGTGTTGGAACAGGAAAAGGGCATTTAATGCTTTGAAGTATCAATAGTTATCAGACAAGCCAAAAATTCTTTCTATGTAGCTGAAGAAGTGTGTTACTAGAACTGGGGAAAGAGATGAGCCATAGGAAGAATAGTTGAGTGAGCACTCAGTGGTATACTTATTCAGCTCGATTTCTGTAGTCCAAACTAAGTGAAGGGCAGATCCTCTGAGCTGCTTATACTAAAACTTTCCTGTTTGTAAAGTTTTTGTTGTTGTTAATCTTCGGGTTAGTTTAGAGGTTGTTTCAAAAGTAGTAAAGTGGTGATTTATTTTCTGAGATTTTTCCTACTTGAGACTGGCTTTCACACGCTCACTCCTGGAAGACAACTTGGGAAGGCATAAAATACTTGGATCACAACATTTTTCTCCTTAAATGTTGCAGTTGTTGCTATATGGCGTTTCGTATTTCCTGGTTTTTATTACTTTGTAAGCTTTTTTTTTTTTTCTTTCTGCCCTATCCATAAGAAAACTGATCAATTTTTGTTAACCTTGCAAATCAGAACATTTCCCAGGATGTCTCTAGCTGTTACTACCTACCCCTGGGCCCATTTACTTTTTTTATAATGGTTTCTTTTTCAAAAATATCTTTTATCATTTTAATTTCCTTTGATTTCCATTTTTATTTTTTTCAATTAAAAATTAATTAATTAATTAATTATTTTTGGCTGCGTTGGGTCTTCGTTGCTGCACATGGGCTTTTCTCTAGTTGCGGTAAGCTGGGTCTACTCTTCATTGCGGTGTGCAGGCTTCTCATTGCAGTGGCTTCTCTTGTGGAGCACTGGCTCTAGGCGTGTAGGCTTCAGTAGTTGTGGCATGCAGTCTCAGTAGTTGTGGCTCACGGGCTCTAGAGTGTAGGCTCAGTAGTTGTGACACACGGGCTCAGTTGCTCCATGGCATGTGGGATCTTTCTGGACCAGAGAACAAGCCCATGTCCCCTGCATTGGCAGGCAGATTCCTAACCACTGCACCACCAGGGAAGTCCCTCCATTTTTTTTTTTTTTTTTTTTTTTGCGGTATGCAGGCCTCTCACTCTTGTGTCCTCTCCCATTGTGGAGCACAGGCTCTGGATGCACAGCCTCAGCGGCCATGGCTCACGGGCCCAGCCGCTCCATGGCATGTGGGATCTTCCCGGACTAGGGCACGAACCCGTGTCCCCTGCATTGGCAGGCGGACTCTCAAGCACTGTGCCACCAGGGAAGCCCCTTCCATTTTTAAATTGAAGTATAATTGACATTATAACTGAGGTCTAATTAGTTTCAGGAGTACAATGTAATTATTTGATATGTATACATACTGCAAAATGATCACCACAGTAACTCTGGTTGAAATCCATGACCATACATACACACAAAATTTTTTTCCCTTCTGATGATAACTTTTAAGATTTAGTGTTTAAGCGACTTTCAAGTATGTGATAAAGTATTAACTATAGTCAACATGCTATGCTATAGTTAACATTACATGTAACTATAGCATGTACATTACACGTACATTACGTCCCCCATGACTTATTTTTATAACAAAGTTTGTACCTTTTGATTCCTTTCACTCATTTCTCCCACTCCCAACCATTGACCCTGGCAACCACTAATCTATTCTCTGCATCTGTGAACTTGGCGGGTTTTTTTTTTTTTTAAGATTCTACATATAAGTGAGATTATATAGTATTTGTCTTAATCTGTCTGAGTTATTTTACTTAATATAATACCCTCAAGTCCATCCATCTTGTCACAAATGGCAAGATTTCATTCTTTTTCTGGCTGAATAATATTTCATTGTATAAACATACCACATTTTCTTTATTCATTCATCCATGAACATTTAGGTTATTTCCATTTCTTGGCTATTGTAAATAATCCTGCAGTGAACATGGGGATAAATATATCTTTTCCAATTAGTGTTTTTGGATAAATACCCAGAAGTGGAATTACCAGATTATATTGTAGTTCTATTTTAATTTTTTGAAGAACATCTAAACTGTATTCCATAGTAGCTGCACCAATTTACATTCCTGCCAACAGTGCACAAGGGTTCCCTTTTATCCACGTCCTCACCAGCAGTTGTTGTCTCTTGTCTTTTTCATAATTGCCATTCTAACTGGTGTGAGGTGATATCTCATTGTGGTTTTGATTTGTATTTCCCTGATTTCTTTTCATGTTCCTGTTGGCCATCTGTATGCCTTTGGAAAATATTACTATTCAGGTCCTCTGCCCACTTTTTAATTGGATTGTTTACTATTTTTGCTAGTGAGCTGTATGAGTTCTTTATATATTTTGGATATTAACTCCTCATCAGATATATGATTTGCAAATCCCTTCTCCCATTCAGCAGGTTGCCTTTTCATTTTTTTTTTTTTTTTGCGGTACACGGGCTTCTCACTGTTGTGACCTCTCCCGTTGCGGAGTACAGGCTCCAGACGCGCAGGCTCAGCAGCCATGGCTCACGGGCCCAGCTGCTCCGCGGCATGTGGGATCTTCCCAGACTGGGGCATGAACCCGTGTCCCCTGCATCGGCAGGCGGACTCTCAGCCACTGTGCCACCAGGGAAGCCCATTGCCTTTTCATTTTTGTTGATGGTTTCCTTTGCTGTGCAGAAGCTTTTTAGTTTGATGAACTTCCATTTGTTAATTTTTGCTCTTATTGCCTTTGCGTTTGGTGTCAAATCCAAAAAATTATTGCTAAGGCCAATGTGAAGGTTCATACCACCTATGTTTTCTTTTAGGAGTTTTATGGTTTCCAGTCTTACATTCAAGTCTTTAATTTATTTTGAGTTAAGTTTTGTGTATTGTACGATAGTGGTCTAGTTCTATTTTTTTGCATGTTCCTCTCCAGTTTTCCC